>NW_023495275.1:220000-230000 GCF_904425465.1 Colossoma macropomum | reverse complement strand
AACCTTGCTTCCGACTAAAAGGCAATCAAACTAGACTAACTGGATAATTATATTTCTGTCAAATGTTAGGAAGACACCAAAATAGATCAGCTTAGCTAATTAGCTACCAACGTTTCTGACTAACATTAGGAAAATTTCACTATAGCTCAGGCTAGCTAACTAGTTAGCTACCACATTTCTAACTAACAAAACAGATCAGACTGGCTAACTAACCATTCTCTTGACTAATGTTAAGAAGATTCCAAAATAGACCTTAGCTAACTAGCTAACCATATTACTGACTAACGTGCAGAGGATACCGAATTAGGCTAACAAACAAGCTCCCGATGCTCCGAACGAAAGTTAGGAATATTGCAAAATGTCAAAACTAATGTCAGGAAGATTCCCAAACAGACCAGACTAGACGAGCTACCGTTTTCGACTAACGTTGGGTGTCTATCAAAACAGATTTAGCTAACTAGCTAATCAAGTTTGCGAAACACTGAAACGCAAAGAGTTTAATTACGACTTCGCAAGTGGGACAACCAGAGCACCCGACAAGCACCCAAAGGCAGCACTACTGCCGTCACTATCGCATCGCTCGCAGAGAACCAGCGAGGTTCGTTCTGCTCGCAGCAGCGAAAGCGAAGCGGCTCCAGATGTTGCTGCAGTAAAGATGAAGGCTGGAATCCTGACCAGCTGCTGACCCGAGAGCCGCTAGGCTGTTTTTCTCCCGCGATGATTCAGATTAGAAACGGCCGCGGCGCACGGGGAGGATAAAACGGCCAGCGAGTGTGAATGTGGGGGGAGAGAGAGAGAGGGAGAGAGGGAGAGAGCGAGCGAGCGAGCGTGCGCAGGAGAGGGAGGCTTTAAATGGCAGACAGGGTGGAGGGGGAACGTTTTAAATGCTAAGTAGGAAGAAGTGATTAGAGGAGCGAGCGAGCGAGAGCAAGAGAGATAGAGAGAGAGAGATTGTGTGCGAAGGCGAGTGAGAGCGTGCTCTGATTGCTTCCCCTCAAAGGGCTCGGCGCAGACTGGGCTCTGCTTGCGTAACGCACACACACAAGCAGAGAGAGAGAGCGAGCGAGCGAGCAGGGCTGAATGCCTCCTCAGCAGAGGGCAGGTCTCCCACCGTGCAGGCTTCACTTCATACAGCCACACACACACGTATTCTACACGTACGTATGTCTATATACACATATAGATATAGATACATATGTATAAGAAATAAAGTAATAGGTAATAAGTAAAAGTGCAGGCTGAAGGCTGTAGGTTGCTATGAATCTGTGATTGTGGCGCTCTCGTTCAAATACAGCTTTTAAATGACTTTTAAAGCTACACTGTCCAGACTGCGCTGGACAGTGCTCGCGGGGCAACTATGGGCAAATCAATGAGCAGCAAACTAACAAAAGCAGCAGCTTGGTGGAGCTCCAGTTCCCCTCGAGACCCTCCACTGTAACAAGAACCCACAAGCTGTATGAACAAGTGAAAGAGGCTACAATAACGGAGGAGCTGAAGCCCTGACTGTATATGTGATATATACACTCGGTGTCTCATTGACCGTTTATATATACGCACACACACATCGCTGCTGTCTGAACCAAACCTTGTATCTCCATTTTTGTCGTTCTTCAGTTTTTAACATAATCTGAAAATGCCTTTACATTGTGTTCAAGATGAATGGACCAGAGGAAGCGGCCCAAAGTGACTTGAAAAGATGTCTGGTTCCATTGACTTACATTGAAAGTAAAGAAGGTTTTTTCCGTCTCCTGTAAAGTTACCATTTTGGAGATATGAGGTTTCTTTCTGACAAAAATATTGATTGTATATAAATATATAAATTAGACGCTCATTGGTTGGAACTTGCAGCCACTGTTGCCTTCACTGAATGTTGCTGATGAAAATTTTGAGCTCTATAGATTTTCTCTATAGTGATTCACACATTCAGGCATATTTTCACACAATGAAAAGAAAATTAAATTATTGAAATAAATACTAATAAATAAATTCTGATAAGCCCATTTTGTCCACTCATACAGCTCTGAGAAAAAAACTTATATGGATATATGTGCGTGTGTGTACAAACCCCCCCACTACACACACACACACACACACACACACAGGCAGTAGAGGCTTGCAGAATTAACACCATGTTCCAGCTCAGATAACTGCAGGAGGTCCGATTAGAATCAGATTAAATCTAACACCCACATACACACACACACACACACCAGCCAGCATGGCTTTCCCAAATACCACCACCATACACACACACACCCACACACCCCCCAAATAACATCAGCAAAATACACACACACACACACACACACACACACACACACACACACACACACACACACACAGAGTAAATCTCCTTTCTGTGAAAGCGGGTTTGCTGTGCTAAAGGCCGCTCACCGCGGCAGCCGTTGCCTAGTAACCAGCTGGCCGAGCGGAGCACGTGCGGCGTCTTGTCGGTACCTGGAGCCGCACTTCCAGGAATGAAGGATGAGGGAGGGAGGAAGGAAAACAGAAAGGAAAGAGACAGAGAGAAAGACAGAAAGAAAGATAAAGAAAGAGAGAGAGAGGAAAAACAGAAAGCAAAATAAAGAGGGATGGAAAAAGAGATGGAGGAGCAGGAAAAGAAAGAAAGTAAGAAAGAAGACGGGTGAAGGGTTGAAAGTAAGACGGAGAAAAAAAACAGAGAGAGAGAAAGAGAGAGAGAGAGAGAGAGAGAGAGAGAGAGAGAGAGAGAGAGAGAGAGAGTGTGTGTGTGTGTGTGTGTGAGAGAGAGAGAGAGCGCATGTGCGTGTGTACTGACCGGACAGAAATCCCTCCATGACGTCGCTGTGGGTCATCTTCAGCAGGCCGCGGCCAGAGTAGGTGGCCAGTGTGGGGTCGGCGCCGTACGACAGCAGCAACCGAACGATATCCAGATGATCGTTCTCCACGGCGTCGTGAAGCGGCCTGAGGGAACAGCACCACCACACAACATTAACACAGCTGAGTTTTCTGTTCAGCCCATCAGTCAGAAATCGGTTCACTCCTAAAAACATCAGTTATGTGGTAAAAACTCCACCTGATCTGCGTCTGCAACACAACACACATCCACCGGGGAATTAACCATAAAAGAACGTGTTTCAGGTCTGTTTTTCACATCCACTTTTACAGATAAACGTGTTTTACAGCGTCAGCAACACTGTAAGCAATTTAACTGTTTTCACCCCATTATTAGCTTCCAATCTTAGCTACATTAGCCTCCAGGTTTCTGTCAAACTGGTGCCTTAATTGCCAAAATTCTTTACCGTTTTGTGAAATAGCGCTCTTTTTCCTTTCTCCCAATCCTAATTAATGTTTTTTTTAAATGAGAATTTGAAATAAAGCATGTTAAAAGTTAAATTTAAAGTAATATGAAGAAAGCGCACTGGAGTGACCCGCCTGTCCAGAATCAATCTCCCTCTCTAATTATCCACGCCGTGTTTCGCAGCCTCTTCTGTTGACGCCAACCCTATTATTACTCAACGTGTAATTAGACGCTCTGTGTGTGTGCGTGCGATGTGTGTGTGTGCTGTGTAATTAATGCTGGAGTAACGCTCACACACACACACACACACACACACAGTAAACCAGAAAAAACAGTGTGTAACAATGGCACAGGAACGTGATGGTGCGGGTATATATATATACACACACACACACTGTTGTCCTTTATATTGTGTGTAAATTTCATGATGAATGGACCAAAAGAAACGGCCCAAAATTACTTGGACAAAAAGTCTGGTTCCATTGACTTACATTAAAAGCAAAGCATGTTTTTTCCTTCTGCTGTAAAGTTACCATTGTGGACATACGAGGTTTTGTTCCAACAACAAATGGGATTATTTGAAGCAGCAACCAACTTCTAGGACTGAACTTGGGAGGTGAGGAAAAGCCTCCTTTTGACTAGAAATTAATAAACAGAAGAACAGGGGCCATTTCTATGTGTCCACTCATCATTTAAACGGTCACACAAGTAAAGGGCAGCTGGCTTAAACATTAGCCTTTGGTAATTTAGCCAATCAGTTATTTTCAGACATTTTATTTTTAACCACTAATATAGTCAAAAAAAAGTAAACGTTTGAGATTTTCCCACGACGTATGAATGAATGAGTCGGCTGAATGTCCGTGTACCTGGTGCCGTCCTGTGCGCTGCAGTTGATGTCTGCTCCGTGCTGCAGCAGGTGCTGGACGATGGAGAACCAGCCGCGAGCGCATGCCTCATGCAGCGCGCAATATCCCGCATTATCACGATGATTTACGTCGCACACCTTATTCTCCAGACAGTACAACACCACCTCCTACACAAACAGAGAGAGAGAGAAAGATAAATAAATACACCACACCAGACAAATACACAGCATAGACTAACAAAAACAATCAGTCAAATTACAAATTATAGAGGTACGGAGAACAAAAAGGAGAAAAAGAGAGACGATCCAAGCTACTGCTTTCATAGCTATCATATATCATATATAGCTATATCAACTTAAGTCAACTCATTTTCATTATTTCTTTCTTATTATTCAGTTTTTTTTGTAATGTTTTGACGGTAAGAAAACACTTTAGCAACCACCTGAAATACCACATCAGTAGTCTAGCAACACCTTAGCAAAAATTGAAGGAATCTTCGTATAAAGCCTACAAATGCAGCCTATGTTCGGAGTGATGTCGAGGACACATCTGATGTATCCTTCCAGGCCTTCGGTTACCCACAGTTCTCTGCACACGAACGACGCGAACAATGAACAGCACAATGAAAATGCCGGAAAATGGAGTTGTTGGAGCAGAGCCTGTTTTAAAATGTAAGCTGTTCACATCCTTGAAGTCATTTTTGTTACCTTATAAAGCGCAAACTGATTGATTAATTAAAGCATTCATTGATGTATCGTATGTCGTCCATATACCGTATTTACTCAGAAGTATTTGTATATATGTAGTTTATTGTACTACATAAGCTTGTTGGCGTATTAGCTACCATAGCAACAAACACAATGCAGTGGGCTCCATTTTCTCTCACCGGTTCCCTCAAGTTTTGCGGCACCATTTTAAGAGGCGGGACCTTTCTGATGACGTCACCATGCCTCCTCATTAGGGCTGTTCCATTTGTGTGACCAACAGGCAGCTACAGGAGGAGTCTTCATGGGATAGTCCTACCGAGGACCCGCCCTACCTCGGCTGCAGCCTTTGGAACTCAGCTACTGTGACATTGACCTCTTTTCACTCTAGACTCAATTGGAGCAAAATCTGAATCTGACCAGTGGTCAGTGTGGACGGTCAGTGGAGCACTGAACTGTCAATCACTTTCAGCCTCGATAGTCCAACAGTCACAGAAACATTCATCCCACCACACACACACACACACACACAGGCCGGCTGGCGGGCGTCTGGTAGCCAGATGAACGTAAGCGGTGGGATTCAGGTGGCATAGCACCAACACATACACCCTCGCTCCTCTCTCTCTTTCTCTCTCTCTCCGTATCCTGGATACAGCCTGTTGTGCGCGTGCGCCCCGAGCGAGACGAGAACGCGGCGCCGGCCAGCCGACTGCACACACACACACACACACACACACAGCTTACACCACGACCGGCAGCCTAGACAAACACACACACCCCACCACACCGCAGATTAACAAAAACACACCCACAACACGTCTGATTAAAACAAACACACACACACAGAAACTCCCTGATTTTCGGGAGTTCTTTTCATTTCCTTTCTTATTCCTGCCCCTCCGCTCACTCCCTCCGCCAGGACGCTGTATTTCTGCACTGGCAGGGAATATTTCTCCCTCTCTCCCTCCATCTCTCTCTCTCTCTGGCCTGGGGGGAGTTTGGTAGTGGAACAAGTGTGGAGCGCTCGCAGCCAGCGGAGCTAAGCGATGCATTATACAGACAATAAAGCTGTATTTAACAGCCCAGAGAGAGAGAGAAAGAGAGAGAGAGAGAGACAAAGAAGAGAGAGAGATAGAGAAAGTCAGAGGTAGAAAGAGAACACACGAGAGAGAGAGAGAGAGAGAGAGAGAGAGAGAGAGAGAGGGTATCAGAATGCTGATTTCTCCGCAGTAAAAGCTCCCCCCCCACCTCCTCCCCCGCTTTTAATCTCCCTTGCTAAAAACGCCTTCCAGCCAACAACTGCAATCAATGCATCACTCAGACACTTAACCCTTCACACACACACACACACACACACACACACACCACACACACAGCCGAGCGGTCGAGCTCGCTCAGACACACTTCACACACTTCAACTCAAGAACGCTGTAATGCAAAGCAAAATCCTGCACTGATGGACAGAATCAGCCGGGAGAGATGAGACGAGAAGACAGAAAAAGAGGCAAGAAACCAGAATAACTGAAAAGAGAAGAAACGTGAGAAGGAACAGAAAAGACGAAGAGAAGCAACGCATGAGACGGGACAAGGAGAGTAGAGATGAGAGGACGAGAGGAGATGAGGCAAGAAGAGGTGAGACAAAATGAGAACAGAAGAGGCACGATGAGGCTAGAAGAGATGAGACAAACTGAGGAGAGACAAGATGAGACTAGAAGAGATGAGACAGGAAAAGATGAAATGAGAAGAGAAGAGACAAGGAGAGATGAGATGAGACAAGAGACGGGAAAAGAAGAAAAGAAACATGACAAAATGAGATGAGAAAAGATAAGACAAATGAGAAGACAAGAAGAGACTAGGAGAAATGAGATGAAATGAAGAGAGACAAGATGAGACTAGAAGAGCAGAAATGAGACAAAATGAGAAGAGAAGAGACTAGAAGCGATGAGATGGGAAAAGAAGAGACAAGATGAGACTAGAAAAGGTGAGACAAAATGAGAGCAGACAAGATGAGACTAGACAAGATGAGACTTGAAGAGCAGAGCTGAGACAAAATGAGAAGAGACAAGATGAAACTAGAAGAGGTGACACAAAATAAGAAGAGAAGAGACAAGATGAGCCTGGAAGAGCCGAGATGAGAAGAGAAGAGAAAAGGCAAGACGAGAAGAGAAAAGACGAGAGAAAAATCGAAGACAAAAGTCAATATGAGACAAGGGAAGAGAAGGCAAACCACAAAAAGAGACAAGAAGAGATGAGACGAGAAGAGAATGACAGATGAGAAGAAATGATAACAGAACTGAAAAATGAAACAAGGAGAGATGAAGAGAAAAGACATGAAAAGAGACGAGAAGAGAGGGGAGATGAGAAGCGACAAGAACAACAGAAGAGGAGAAAAGAGGAAAAGGAGGAAAAGAAAAGAAAAAATGAGAGGAGAAAAGATGAGTTAATTCTGTGTTTATACTGCTGCGTCTCAGAGTGTCTCTGCTCTGTATCTGAGACAGAGAAACGAGACCACCGGTCAGACCGCAGATCAGCGTGTGTTCTGCTGTAGCCACGACAACTCTTATTACACACACGCAGACACACACACACACACACAGACACACACACAGACACACACACAGACACACACACACACACACACACAGACACACACACAGACACACAGACACACACACACACACAGACACACACACAGACACACACACAGACACACACACAGACACACACAGACACACACAGACACACACACAGACACACACACACACACAGACACACACACACAGACACACACACACACACAGACACACACACAGACACACACACACACACAGACACACACACAGACACACAGACACACAGCAAGAAAGAAGAAAAAATCTAAACCAGCTTGAGAATTTTGCCACAATTACAGGCAATTAAAGTGGAATTGGAGACTCTCTCATCTCTCTCTCTTCAAATCTGTCTCATCTTTCTCCTCCCATCTTTCTCCCTCCTTTACATCTCTGTCGCTCCATCCTTCTCATTTCTCTCTTCCTCTCGTTTCTTTCGCTCCTTCCCTCTCATCTCTCTCTCCCTCTTGTTTCTCTCATTCCTTCCTTCTCATTTCTCTGTCTCCTTCTTATTTCTCTCTCTCCCTCTTTTGCATTTCTCTCGTTCCTTTTCAAAAGCTGTTGAATCCCTGAGGAATCGAGTCTGCGTCCGCTAGAGAGAGAGAGAGAGAGAGAGAGAGAGAGAGAGAGAGAGAGAGAGAAAACGAACCGCAGCCACACACTCTGCTCTGACGAGCGTTCTAATTTTACACACACACACACACACACACACACACACACACACAGGCACGACTCGGGGAACAAAAACAACAGACTCCGGGCTGCACGGACGGATGTCACGTTGGCTCAGGAAGCGTGAGAGAAGTGGCGGGGTGGAAGGGGGGACGAGAAGAGGGGGAGAGAGAGAGAGAGAGAGAGAGAGAGAGAGAGATGGAGGAAAAATAAAGAGAGAGAGAGAATGAGACGAGAGAATAAAGGAGAGCGAGACAGACAGACAAAGAAAGAGCGAGAGAGAGCGAACAAGTCGGGTGAAGAAGGAAAGACGACAGACGGGGAGAGAGACGGGCGGCATTACAATGGGACACTTCCAGAAATGTTCTAGTGTAGTTATTATCAGAGAGAGAGAGACAGAGAGAGAGAGAGAGAGAGAGAGAGAGAGAGAGAGCGAATGAGAGGACGAGAGACCTTTCTTTAGTGTACTGCTGGAAATAAATAAATAAATAAGGAAACTACACGGCTATAAATTATGCAGCAGCTCCTATACATGAGAAAAACACACGGTGTGTGTGTGTGTGTGTGTGTGTGTGTGTGTGTGTGTGTGTATACACACAGACTCTATGCTTGTTGTGTTTCACACACAAACACACACACACACACTGAAGAGGCTGGAAGCTGTTATTTTCTCCGTGGTGACGACCATCGCTAGCAACAAAACACAGACACACTGCACTCTATACACGCCTTCACACTTCCTACATGTTAAACCAGTGCAGACTTTGCTCCACCGTCTCACTCGGGTTTAAAGTGATGCTTCAGCTAAAAATCAGATCTCCAGCTCCCCCTCATGCAGTCAGCCGGATGAGACAGGTTTAGTGTCAGACCTTTTGCACTGGAGCTACGAGGCTAATGTGGCTAACAAGTGATGGTAGCATATGTACACCAATTAGCATTATGCAAACTGCACACCTAATCATCACACACTGGTGAGCTGTGAAGTGATCTTTGGTGTCAGACAGTGCATCAATTCAAACTGAATTTGCATCATAACTTTCCAATTTGCATAATAATGATAATAATAATAGTAATAATAATAATAGCATTCTCAGGTCATTATAAAGCTGTGTTCAGCAGTCTGAACGTTCTGCACAAGGGGGACACTATTAGCATTCAAATCGCTTAAGCATCACTTAAAGAGAGGAAACCCACACCAGCAGGATCTCACAAATGTATGCATGTTTGTAGCATACATATATATATTATATATATTTGAACAAACATTTATGTTTCTTGTTATAAATTGCTGTTAATTAACTGTCAAATCCTCAGTCATTCAGCAACTCTTTCAAAGATTAATCGAGTAATTATTGTCCATGTTCGTAGATAACAGTGTGACGTACAGTGTCAGAGGCCTAATAGGCAAGTCTATCAGAGATAAGTTTCAGCATAATTCAGCGGTTGAGGTGTAAACGGTTTACAGTGGTGATGATAGGAACCAGGGGTCGCCATGACTACAACACACATATAGCCATTTTATTTACTATCCAAAACCACCAGCGAACCTACACGAGTCTTCTGAGTTTATATGGAATATAATCTGAAAGATCTGGAAGAATGAGTTTTCTTTGTGGACTATTTTGCCTCGCACCACCCTACATCATGAATAAATTACAATAAATTAATTAAAATACGTTTTAGACCAAAACTTTATCAGACATCAGGCAAGTATTCATAACCATTTTAGGTAGTAACTTTCTGTGAGGGAGCTTTTAGAGGTGGATGTCTGGTTCCTATCACCACCACTGTGAACAGCTCTGACTCTGTAAGTTTCTCTAGCATGGAGCGTTTCACACCAAACCCCTCTGAATGACATTGTTGACATGT
>NW_023495275.1:210000-217500 GCF_904425465.1 Colossoma macropomum | reverse complement strand
TCTACTCTTATTCTGAATCGCGCTCCTCCGGCGCCGCTGGCTGGAAATCACCCAGCCTGGGGAAAGCAATAAGGAGCGTCTCTCTCTCTGTCTGTCTGTGTGTCTCTCTCTCTCGCTCCCCTTCAGGCCGGAATCACAGCACTGCCACGTGGGGAGGGGAGGGAGAGCGAGCGAGCGCGAGAGAAGGAGAGCGAGAACGGGGGAGCGTGAGCAGAGAACGAGAGCGAAAAGCAGAGATGAGAAAGCAGCACGGCGCGTGAGGGGGAAGCGCGAGAGCGAGAAAGAGTGAGAGAGTGAGAGAGAGAGGGGCAGAGATAGAGCGCGAGCGATCATGCGCTCGCTGCAGTAATCGCTCATTTCCTGCGCTCTGTGCCAGTCCTTTCAGCCTCGCTGCCGGAACTAATCCAGCTCCCCATTAATCTGCCTAAATTAGGCACGGAACGCCGTCGCGCGGCAATTCCACAACTACGGAACGTCGGGTCGCGTCTACGGAATGTCTATGAAACGTGGGCGCGGCTTTGCCGTTCCACAACTTTGGAAAACCCTGCAAAAGCTACTAGACAAGAAGTCTTCAAATACGGAACCGGATTTGAGATCTAGGTCTGCAAAAATCCAAGATCGGAAACTGATTTCCGGTTCCAGATTTGAAGCCTTCTAATCTAGTACCTTTTGGATTTGAAGACTTCTGTACTAGACTACACTACACTTGGTAACTCAATTAACACTCACTCCAGTGTTCGCTAGCGGGAAAACTGACTGGGGAATGACTGCGGAACATTGAAATTAATCGTAGAGAATTCGAACAACTCTACGACACAGTTTCTATAATAGAGAACAATTCACACAAGCTACGGAAAATCCAAAACATCATTCATAATTGTACGCAAACAGGTGGCTCCACCCACAAAGGCATTCTTCTCTAGCAACCTGGAAAAACTTTACACTGGTAAAATTCCCATTTAACCTAATCCGAAGCTTCGGAGCACTGAGGTTTTGTCACATTACGAAAATGTAAATTTTGAGCGTGCTATAACCATCACTGGGTATAAAAAAGTCACGCTAGCCATGATTACACATAGCCTGATAATCCATTATCTGTTGAATATAAGAATAATATCTCTGTAAACGCCTGTATCTGATTACATTCCCTATCGGAAAGTTTAAGTACGTTCTGATCAGTGTGTCACATCATAGCGAAAGTTTATAACGTTCAACATGGTGGGAGGAGACGAAGTTCACGATTCAAATTTTAAAAGACTTAAAATAATAAGTACCACATTCCCTGCCTAATTTAGGCAGTACGTGAAAAGTAAGTTGTCATAGTAACGTGTACACCAAGAGGTTTTCTACACATGCGCATAATTTTGGATCTGATTGCTTGTACTGTTTGCCGTAAATGGAGATTTTCGTCCGATTGTTGAGTAGAGCGCACATATAAACACCTCAGATCATCGGATTGGCAAAAATCTGTAAACATGGCCAGTGTTGGATTAGATTAGATGCAATGAGGCTGAATTATGCTCTTCGCCTAGCTAGCTTTGTGGTTAGCCATGTTGATGTTGTTTGTAACATGATTTTTTTCGTAATCATTTCGAAGATTTTTCGTTGGTCCGTTCATCATGAAATGTTTACACAATGCGAAGAGTAACTGAAGTTATCAAATAAAGCAAAAAAGTAAAACAGCAATAATGGAGATACAAGGTTTTGTCGCGGCGATATGTAGGCATACTGTGGCGATAACGATAAATATCAATATATTGGCCACCCCTACCGTTCCGACGGGTACGAACCGAGGTTCTGATTTTAACTTCATATCAAAAATAAACAAAAAAAAACATACAAAAGTGTTCTTTCACAAAGAAAATGGTTCTATACAAAACTCTCTTATGATTAACGAGAGTTCTTCAGATTGAGGGAGGACATGTTGTATATGGCTCTATATAGAAGCTTTTTGAACAGGGTTCTATGTAGAACCATGAACACACAAAGAACCCTTTGTATGATTAAAGGCTTTTTTGCATAGCCAAATTGTTCAAACTGATGGAGAATGTGTTGTATATGGTTCTATATAGAACCTTTTAGAAAAGGGTTCTGTTCAGAACCATGAACACTCAAAACACCCTTTGCATGATTAAAGGGTTCTTTCCATGGTGAAACGGTTCTTCAGATTGAAGGACAAAGGTTCAATATAGTACCAAAACGGGTTCTGCTATAGTTATGATGTCAAGCTTGTATCAACAGAACCCTTATTGGTGCTTTCTAAAACTATATGCAATCTGAAGAACCATTTCACTATGCAAACAACCATTTAAGCATGCAAATGGTTCTTTGAGAACCACTGTCTTTACTACAGAATCCTTGGAGAACCATATTTAAGAGCATACAAGATGGTTCTATGGTTCTATACAGCACCAAAAAGGGTTCTGTTATTGTTATGATGTCAAGCCTATGATAATAGAACACTGTTAAAACCATATACATGTTCTCAGCATTTCACCATGCAGAGAACCATGAACACTCAAAGAACCCTTTGTGTGATTAAATGGTTCTTCAGATTGACAGAGGTGTTGTATATGGTTTTTTTACAGAACCGTTTTAAATAGGGTTCTATGTAGAACCATGAACACAATGAACCCTTCGTATGATTAAATGATTCTTTGCATGGTGAAATTCTTCATCAATCTGAGGAACCATTTCACTGTGCAGAGAACCATTTAAGCATGCAAAGGGTTCCTTCAGTGTTCACGGTTCTACATGGAGAACCTTTTTAATTGTGTATGCCGTCAATCGACAGTTTAGAACCTGCACTTTCTCTGCTTGGTTCAAGCTTAGAGTAAGAAATTATTCATTTACAGTTTCATCCGGGTTTTTGTTAGCGCGAGTCTAGAACTGCGCCTCCGAAGGGTTACATGTGTCCGGAACCAGCGGAGCCCACCCGAATCCCCCCACCTCTCTCTCTCTCTGAGTCAGATTTCAAACGAAGAGCGCCGCGAGCCCGAGCGCGAGGCAGGAAAGGGTTAAAGATTTCCGGCGTGCGAGTGGGAGAGAAAGAGCGAGGTCAAAAAAACACGAGCCAGAGAGAGAGAGAGAGAGAGTGAGAGAGTGAGAGCGAGCGAGAGCGGGAGAGCGTGCGGACGTTATGTGTGTGCGCTAGTGAAAGTGTGCGCGTGTTTATGTGTGTGCGCGCGAAAAGCGAAAAGGGTAGAGGGAGAGAGAGCGAGCGCGAGGGAGAGACGAGACAGCGCGATATAAAAAGGAAAGGGAGGGAGAGGCGGTGTGCACGACAGAGGAGGAGGAGGAGGAGGGGGGAGAGGGAGGGGGAGAGAGAGAGAGAGAGGGAGGGAAAAAAAAAGAGTGCGTGCGTGTGTGTGCGCGCGCGAGCGCTAAGCGATCGCTCCGTGCCTGTCAGGGGCTCTCACATGTCACACTCCGTCTCACGCAGAATTAATGAGATGCGAACGGAGCGCGAGAGGAGGCAGCCAGCCGCAGAGAGAGAGAGAGAGAGAGAGAGAGAGAGAGAGAGAGAGAGAGAGGCAGACAGAAGCACACAGGGAGGAGGGAAGGGGGGACTACAAGGAAGCGAGGCAGCGCGAGGAGAAAAACACACACACACACACACACACACACGTATTCAGATCTTTGTAGGCCGTTCCCATGTCTTTCTGCGCGAGAGTCGGCGAATGCTGCTGTGCTCCACCAAAACCAACCCTAACCGTAACCTCAGCGACCAAAAAGGCCAGCCGTCTGATTTGCCCTGTTTTATTTTTCTAATAAAAGTTTTCGCATAAAAAAGGCAAGTCCTAATGGGGACCACCCAAATGTCCCCACTTTGTCAAAATGTTCATTCTTTTCACCCAGATGACGTTTGGTCCTCATAAAGCGCTGAACACATACTCACACACGTATTTCTTCCTCGTAAAGCACTACATACGAGACGAAACACAAACGTGTTCGGTCCCCATAAAGCACTACACACACATTGGGTTCTCACTTAATACAAAAACATAGCCTTCGTGGTCCCCACAAATGGCTAAATACAAACACGTGGTCCACGCAAAGCCAACACATGTATTTGGTCCCCATTAAGGACGAAAAACAAACATACCTGCAAAGCAATACACACACAGTCCCCACAAAGCAGCGAATACAAAATCACAAACACACACAAACCCAAAGCGGCTTACCTCGTAGCCCAGGCGCGCGGCCCTCTGCAGCAGAGTCTCACCGGCGTTTTTGTTGACGATGAGCCGGCGGGCCTCAGGGGGCATGGGGCGGCTGGCCGGCGGCTCCGAGGGCACCGGGGCGGGCACCGGGGTCGCCACGGCAACGGGCGCCACAGCTGCGGGCTGGAGAGGGGGCGAGGGCGGATCAGCGGGAGACAAGGGGGAGGAGGGGCGGGGCCTGACCGGAGAGGGTCCGATACAGTCCGATGGAGAGCGTTTGGCGACCTGCACACAAACACACAAAGTCATTTATATTCACGTGGCAAACAAGAGCGGGGACGGAGGACAAACACGCGATGGCCATTACCAGCATGGCGCATGTGCGCGCACGCAGAGCCAGGTAAGGACGTAAACAGTTTAAAAAAGGCACTCCCCGCTGTCTCGATGTGTGTGTGTGTGTGCGCGTACGTGTGGCGAATGGAAAGCCACAGACCGGCGGACGTTCCTCCATCAGCGAGCGCGCTCTGCCAGGGAAAGCTAAACAGGAAACACACACACGCACACACACTCGCTCGCTCTCACGTTCACTATCTATGGAGACCAGCAGGGCGGAAGAAAAGAGGGCGAATGGAAAATGTGTGTGCGCTGTACGCGCGCATGTGTGTGTCTGGCAGTGGGCCAGTGAGATCATGCGAGCAGAGCGAGGGCTGGGAGTCCGCCCACCCCAGAGGAGTTCCACAGCAAAGCAGCTGTCAACACACACACGCACACACATACAGAGCGCAGCGCCATAACAGCCACCGCTCAGAGACAGCGAAGGTTGCGCTCAGTATGAGGCGTCGCTCCGGGAGAACACTTCCACTTCTCAAAATCTGGCCGCGCAAACACAAAACTCATTCTTAGCGCTAGCCAGAATAACGCAACCTTTTTACGTCGATTCCAGACAGCGCCGTCTGGACATGCTGCATCCCTAAAACTGGAACCAGCTCCGGCAATTCGGGGAAGTGGGAGTGTTTTACCAAACAAAATACCAAAAAGCCACCATTTCCTAGCGAATCTAAAAAGCCATAGAGAGGCGTGACAGTGCCCAATTTACCAGTGAAGCCTTTTTTTCTATTCCAGTCATCATGTCGAAAGCTATCCATCAAATTCACCACTCAGTTCCACAGTGGAAACCGCTCCACATCCAGATGGTGCTGAGGAACCAAAGCTAGCCAGGTTTTATTGCTAGTCTGACACCAGGTTTGCAGTTATCCATCACAAAACTCCTTCTTAGCACTGGCTAGAATAACGTCAATTCCAGACAGCGCTGTCTGGACATGCTGCATCCCAACTGGAAGAAGCCCCGTAATCCAGGGAACAGGGAGTGTTTTTTCCAATTTTTTTCCCACAAAATACCAAAAAGTTGGTAATTTTCCAGCAAATCAGGAAACCATAGACCTGACAGGGTGGCATTTACCGAACTCGGTCAAGTTGTTTTGTTCCATTTGTCAAGCCATCATCTAAAAAGCTATCCATCAGATTTCCACAGTGGAAATTGTTCCACATCCAGAAGACGGTGCAAACATGCTTCCATTGCTAATCTCTGGTTTTGCAGTTATGCAAACATCTACCCATACATCGCTGACAATGGTGGACGTCTGACAATGCAGAGACATTTATTTTAATCTTTTCCAAGCTCCAGTCAGAACATGCAAATAAGCTATGACCAGTTACGCTGGCTAGGTAGCCAAGTTTAGCTAGGAACGCCAGGTATAGTAAGCATAGCTAATTTACAGTAAAGCATACTGTACAATATTAGTTATTTTTGGTCCTTCTGGGACAGCAGTTAGCGTGGAGTCCCAACAATTCTTAGTAACTGCATGTGCAACACTTCTACTCTCAACAGTCAAAATAGGACTACTGAAAGATTAGCATGCCCAGGACCATAGCATTCACTACAAAGTAGACAAAAGTACCCTGACGACATACAATATTTGGTCAAAATTCGAAGCAAACCCTGGACACTATTCAAACTGATTATTCCGGCTGTACTTTCTACACTTTTCTTTATTGTCGCACTAAGTAGCTTAACATTTCATTTTGACATTGCGTTAAAACTTTCTACGTTATGCTATTTTATGACATTAAGTATATTTCGTGGTTTCCACACAGTGTCCATTCACAGTTCCACCCCTACTTCCACATGGAAGGATACTTGGACCAATGCTAGCAACAAAATGTTTACGTAACACAGTCTGTTCTTTCAGCAGCTTAAACAGTACAATTCCACTAGCTATTTTTTTTTGTATCACCTCATCGGAGGTCACAGTCTTCTAAACTACCATAAAATGGACCTGGGACCCTGAATTGGAGTTTTAATTTGTCCTTTTGTGAGACAGATTGATGAAAATCACCCACTTGAGTTTGATTAAAGTCAGCCGTGACCTTCTTGCGGCACCAGATGCTTTTCCTGTAATGACAAAGCAATTTACTTCAGCTTAGTCCAAGAACGAGCGACCTAACGAAGTTTGCTGGAAAACCGGCGCGTCAGAAATGCGTAGAAAACAGTGGGTGGCATAAGTCCATATTGGGAAGGGTCAGGGAGAGGAACGTGGATGATTTACAGCCTCGTAAGCATTTTTCAAGTCCGTGCATGCGTGCGTGCGTGCGAGTGCACGTTCGTGCCTGCACGTGTGTATTAATAAACGTGGGCCGTTACTGCGTGAGTCATTTAAAGAATCTCCTTCACGAGGGAGACATTTTGCTCCGCAGGGGGAAATGGGAGAGGCAGAGAGAGAAAGAGCAAGAGAGAGTGAAAAGGAAGACAGAATGTATGCACGACGAAGGGGAAACGGCAGAGAAAGAGAAAGCGAGAGAGAAGAGAGAGAGAGCGCATGAGAAAGAGAAAGAGAGAGAGGGAAAAAAAAGAAGCAAGCGAGCAAGAGTCCAGACTTCAGATGGCCTTCACCCCTCCTTCCTCCCTCCCTCCACTGGGAGATTGCGTTTCGGTGCAAGAAGAGGTCACAGCAGTCACGCTCTGAACACACACACACACACACTCACGCATGCACACCCACCCCGGTCACCACGGAGTCGAGCTAGAGGAGCGCCCGGCGCCTAATTGGGAAGATTAACGCTGTTGTGATTGGAGACAGATTCTCAAAATAGCTCTGAAGCGAAGCAAGAAAGCACGCAGAATTTCCCCGGCAAACACCACACAGCGTGAGAGAAAGCCGAACTGAGCGAAGTCTTACAAAGTGTGTCAGTGTCAGATCGAAACCTCGTTACCTCGTTTTCATTTGAAAACACCAGCTGCTCCTTATATTGTCGGAACGTTTCACAATGAATGGACCAA
>NW_023495275.1:0-205000 GCF_904425465.1 Colossoma macropomum | reverse complement strand
CTAGAAGAATTTATACGACTCTACTCAAGAACTTTAGTTTCCAATTAGTTTCTATATTACTCTCTAAAACGCAAAGCTGTACCAACTGATACCGATATTCATCCTTTAAATATTACCACACTTTAAAATTAGCTACTTTTACAGCACTTAAGATCAAAAAGTAGAGCATCTAAACATAGGCTACCGTGCTCAAACCAGGGACACGCATAGGTACTCGAGTAGTTGGTTAACCGTTCGAGGTGCCAGTATTTGAAGACTGAAATCACTGTTCACGAATTCGTTACGTTTTATCACTTCAGTGAAATGCTAATTTTAAACAAACTGTAAAATGTCGTAAGTATTTTACACGTTGCTGCTACGAAACATCAGTTCCTTAACATGATCCTGCAGCCCTGCACATTTTCAAGGACGTGACTAAGAAAGCATAGCTAGGTATGGCCAAGCTTTTTCACTAATTAGGTTAACTAACTTAGTGAACTTACTCTAGCTGATGTTAGCCACATCCAGAAACACTGGAAATGTGTCCCTCTGACAAACTAACATGTTGGCAGATGTACAATGACGAGTGATCATCAGTATTCAGTGTTATGACAGCTAACTCTGTTAGTCATTAGCTCATCTGAAGAGGCAGCCTCCGTTAACATGAAAATCTACCCATTTACTAATTACCCATTTTAGTATAATAAAGTTTTAAAATGTGTTGCTTTGCATGCCACAAAATAACGTCAGCAGTTTTTTCCCTTGTTTTTCCAGTTAAGTGAGTATTCTTCATAAACCCTTACTGACACTTGGCCCTTACTACATGGCTAGTTTTTTTTTTTTGTTTTTTTTTACAGGGCTCCCTCCGATATCCAATCTGATACAGATACCCAACTATGAGGCCATCTTTAATAGCTAAGTATTGCTAAATTTACCAGTCCTTCAGCTTGTTACAATTTGCCAACTCGCTAACGAGGACTATCTTAACACACCGCAGGCAGTAGTGTCCGATCTCCTTACCCGTTTCGATGTCAGCGTACGCCAGATCCTTCCTTCCCCATCCTTTCTCCTCCTCTCCGCCCGTTCTGCCCTTCCCTTCTCCGCAGGGTCCACTGGCAGGCGCGCAGAGGTTGGGCTGAGGGTCCCTCCGCAGAGGTGCAGGCAGGACGGGACAGGTCTTGTCCCGGGACAGCGCCCCCTGCCGGTCCCACAACTCCTGCAGGTTCTGGAACTGCCGAGGTTTGCTGAGCCGCAGGCCGGTCAGCTCGATACAAACCTTCAGATTCTTCACTTCCTGCTCTGAAGGCTGCCGCCACACATCTACCAACAAACAACAAACAAAAGGTTAACATTTACAAGCCTGCGGTCATTTTGCCACACATTCAATTTACGTTAAATCCAACCTTTAACATAACTACGTAGTTTATTGCAGTTAGTTATATAATTAGTTGTACTCAATTACATTTACATCAATTTTTCATTCTGCATTAGTGCACACAGCAAAAACTTAATCGAACTCAAACACAAATATGGTATCAATCGAAAGTTGAACATTTTTAAATTTCACAAAATTCCTCCGCTTGCTTTTATAAACGGTAATTGCTGACATAAAATAAATAAGATTTAAGCTAGCTTATGCTGGCAAAATTTGCCACAATTGACACTTTCTAAATTTAAAATTTAGAAACTTTTTAAAAATTAACCAAAAACAAGTATAACTCACGTTTACATACAACTGTTTTGTAGTTTAATGCATTTACTGCATATTAATGTATTACATCAAATCTCTGGATGGATTGTTGTTGATCTAAAACAACATTCAATTGATAAATGTTTCATCAAGTTTGATCAAGAGTTTCAGCTTTTCATTTGCCCAGCAGCCATAAATGTTTCGAGGTGAGCCGGACTCGAGGCAACAAAGAAAAGTACAAAGTCCTTTTTGAGCACATGCAGAAGAGAAGCTCTGTATGCTTCTGCCTAAGCAAGAAAAATGTAAGTCTCATTTGGGACGTTTAGTGTGTTCTTCTTCGGGACGTTTACAGTTTCTGCGAGTGAGCGTCCTCAGAATACAAGAAAAGACCACGAAATTGAAGATTTGAACAGACACACAAACACACTACAATTAGAGAATTACACACACACACACACACACACACACACGGACTTGTAGGCAGGGAGAATCTTGAAAAGGCCGGAGCGACACAAAGGCTGTTTTGATGTTGGTCTGAAAACGCCCTTTAGCCCAAGCACAAAGCCGCAGCGACCCGGAGGACACACGCACACGGAGCCACGTGTGGGTTTATACCGAACATGTGACGGCAATAAACACAAATCCAAGATGGATCGAAAAAGACGTTCAAAAGAGAGGGACTAACGGCATTAGAGTTACATAAACAGAGACAAATATGTACATCGCTGCTGTCAAAGCAAAACCTCTCCAAAATCAAAACTTTACAAGAAAAGGAAAAAACCTACTTTACTTTTAATGTAAATCAATGGAACCAGAATTTTTTCCAAGTCATTTTGGGTCATTCATCATGAAATTTACATACAATGAAAGGCATTTTCAAATTATGTCAAAAAATGAAAAACATTAAAAACAGAGATGCAAGGTTTTGTTCCGACAACAGCACTAAATATATATAATACATGCAAATGTCTGTTTATCTTCAACTTTAAAGATATGTATGAGTGTATAATAACTTTTTAACACTTACACACTTTGATTTTTCTTTTTCCTTCAATGTTATCACTATTAACATGTAATATTACCATACTTTTTCCCAACACAAATCTATATGGAAATTTTTCAAGCTCAGCTGTAGGAGTTGGTTGGATTTTCTACTTCTTAAGGACAAAAATGGCAAAACAAATAGTATTACTAAATTTGCATACTTCAAGACATCCTGTCAATACACAGTATCATGATATTTAATTTTTCCTGATGTGTTGAACAGACCAAAAAGATTTTTATTCAATTTTTTACATTTATGCTGCACTAAATCCAATTAACCACGACTAATTATTCTCTTTCTGTAATGAAACATGCAGCTGATTGTTCTTTAATTACTGACAAGCTCCATGATATGAGCAGAAAGGCATATTTTGATGTAGTTTATCATGATAATTGTAGGTACAGTCATGTTGTCCACCCCTACCTTGATTTTTCTAGGATGAATAAAATCCTTAACTTTGAATATAAATTAATATGACGATAATTTTATTCTAAGTACTTTCAGACCATTTCTGTTGAACCATTCCCTTTCAAATGGGTGAGAAAATAAATTTGAGGTTTGATATGACCGCAACAAAAAGGGATCAATTATGATTCGGTTAGAAAGAAAGAAAAAAAAGAAAAGGAAAGAAGGAAAGAAATAAACAGAATGAAAGAAAGAGTGGTCTGTTTTTTTCTTTAACCTGAAATGAGTCTGGCCCTTTTGGCCGGTGCGGTTGTTTCATCCTCCGCTCCGTCTCTCTCCCTCCCTCGCTCTCTCTCTCCATCCCTCTCTCTCTCCTCGGCCGAGCGTGTGCAGTCAGGGTGGCCTTGGCTCTGCTCCAGGCCGAGCGGGCGTTTCCGGCCGGTTGCCGTGCCGACAGCGGCCCCCTCCCCCGCCTGCTCCTTCCTCTCCCT
Organism: Colossoma macropomum; assembly: GCF_904425465.1. NCBI lineage: Eukaryota > Metazoa > Chordata > Actinopteri > Characiformes > Serrasalmidae > Colossoma > Colossoma macropomum. Next base: position 201,390 of record NW_023495275.1, on the reverse strand, counting down.
CTCATCCCTCGCTCTCTTGTCCTCCGGCGGGCCGCAGCGCTGCAGGACGGGGACGCGGTTACCACCTGCACGCACACACACACACACCCACACACACACACACACACACACACACACACACACACACACACAGAGTGAAATACAGCGTTAACCACACAGTTCACATCACGGCCTGGAACAAAAAAAAGAAAAAAGGTGTTTTCAAGCAATCAGAGAGAGAGAGAGAGAGGGAGAGAGAGAGAGAGAGAGAGAGAGAGAGAGAGGGGGAGAGAGAGAGAGAGAGCGAGAGAGAGAGAGCGAGAGAGAGAGAGAGAGAGAGAGCGAGAGAGAGAGAGCGAGAGAGAGAGCGAGAGAGCGAGAGAGCGAGAGCGAGAGCGAGAGAGAGAGAGAGAGAGAGGGAACACCAGCTTTGTCCCCCCTTCCCCGGACGCCCTCATGTTTGCATTAGCTTCACCACACCCTTCCCCGCATGGAGAGAGAGACACACACACACACACACACACACACACCCTCCCTCTCTTTCCCTCCGGCTCCCTCTCTCTCTCTCTCTCTCTCTCTCTCTCCCTCCCCGAGCTTAAATTAGCCTGAAACATCCGTGCCGAGAGCTTAGGCTGCGATCCAGCTTCAAGCCCGCCCCCTTTCTATTCTCTCTCTCTCTCTCTCTATTCCCTCTCCCTCTTTTTCCATTCCCTCTCTTTTTCTATTTCCCATCTTTCTTTCCGTCCCTCTCTTTTTATACTCCGTCTCTCTGTTTTCTATTCTCCCCTCTCCCTCTTTCTTTCTCTCTCTCTCTCACTCTGGCAGTAAAAGGCCTGCTCTGGAAGTCTCCAGTCTGAGAGCGGTGCGGATCAAAAACAGACGCTGGGGGCTCGCTCTCTCGCCCGCCGCACTCACACACACGATCGCACCGTTGCCACAAACACATGCACTCATGATTGCGCTCGACCACGCAAACAAAAACATTCTGTTTAGTGTCCGTACTCGTACCCTATAGTGGTGTCAATACAATTCTATACAGCATGAAACGCTCCAATACGACTCGACACAGTTTGACACTCCGTGATACAGTTCAAAGCAATTCGATATGCTGTGATACAAAACAATGTTCTGTGATATAATTCGTTAAGTTACGATATGCTATCAATACAATACGATGCTCTGCAATACAACTTGATACAATTCGACAGCTGTGACAATTTGATGTCACCATGTGATACAATTCAACACAATTACACACGATACAACACAATCCTATTTAATAGAGTCTGATATGATATGTTGTAATATGATACATTGTGATATGTTGTGATACAATATGTTGATACAATTTAATAAACTGTGATACAGTTCGATACAATATAGTACGTTGCGATACAATACGTTATGATACGATATGTTGTGATACAATTAGATACAATATAATACGTTTGAATACCGTATGTTGTGTTATGATTCGATACAGTACGATACGTTGTGATACAATTCGATACATGATAATACGCTAGAATACACTGTTATGATACAATATGTTGCAATACGATACGTTGCGATTCAATACAATGATATACTGTGATAATTTAATTCTTTGCATTACGATATGCTGTAATACAATGTAATTAATCATACTCTTACATCCCCAACACACAACCTGCCAGTCTCACCATCATAAAACTCTCCCTGCAGTTTGTCACCTTAAACTCACACACACACACACACACACACACACACACACACACACACACACACACACTCCAGTGGGCCTCTCCGTCCTGCCCCTCTACTGGCCCAGACAAGAATGCTGCTTGTTGTGCCTCAGGCACACACACACACACGCATGCATCTCATGACACATGCATCCCATAATTCATGGCTACGTCAGCACCATGGCAACTCTCCACCAAAGTGGATCTCCATGGCAACATTGTTCCCTGCCGCCCGGATAGAGGGAGAGTTGGCGCGACCGCTCCGATGAAAAATGTCCACTAATAACCCAGAGAGAGCGAGAGAGAGAGAGAGCGCGAGAGAGAGAGAGAGAGAGAGAGAGAGAGAGAGAGAGAGCGCGAGAGAGAGAGGTGTCTGTTTTTGGAATGGTCTCCCAGTATAGGAAAATCGGGAGCACAGTCTAGAACACTATTACAGGGAACGGAATTCATGACTGGCCATTTTGGGGACACGGAGCAACACCGTCATTGGGGGGCTCCACATCCCACCCAAGAGCAGAACAGAAAAAGATGTAATACTTAATTGATTTTGATGAGAAAAAAAATGTAAGAAAGTCAGAAAAGATGCAAGGGGTCATCTGGTGGCTCCAGGGGGCCCAAAGCTATGGCTTATAGCGAGAGAGAGAGAGAGAGAGAGAGAGAGAGAGAGAGTATACACTATGTTTTCGATGAACAGAATTCTTTTGTGCCCGATACGGCTTGCACCACAAACACACACAACCCTCCGGGGCGCCCAGAAACTCTGCCAACATGCTCAGCTCGCTAAACACCCACCAACCTCACACATCCCAACACACACACACACACGTGCGTGCGGACAGACAGGAAACACCCCGGCCTCTGGGAAAGCCTGGAGGGAGACGGAGGTCACGAACACGAGTTATGTAAATCTGGAAATTTAAATGGTTCCATTAGCACACGAGGACAGCGGGAAAACAGGGGGACGGAGAAAAGACGACAAAAACAGCACAGAAAGAGAGAGAGAGAGAGAGAAAGAAAGATAGAGAGAGAGAGAGAGAGAGAGAGAGAGAGAGAAAGAGAGAGAAAGAGAGGGGAGGGGGGGCAGGATGAGAGACGTGCATGTGTGTGGCGGTGGAGGAAGTGCTGTATCCGCTGTGTTGGTTGGAGCTGCTGTGTGGAGCCGCAGAGAGCGGGACAGTCCCTACAGCAGGGGGGAGAGAGAGAGAGAGAGAGAGAGAGAGAGAGAGAGAGAGAGAGAGAGGAGAGACACGAGACAGAAAAAAAGAAAGGTGAGTGGAGGGAAAAAAAGAAATCAAAAGAAAAGACCAAAAGAGAGAAAGAGAAAAAAAAGATGAGAGAGTGAGAGAAAAGAGAAAGAAAGGTCAGTGGAGAAAAAAAGACAGAAGAGAAAAGCAGAAAGGGGGGAGAGAGAGAGAGAGAGAGACACGAGACAGAAAAAAAGAAAAAGAAATAAAAAAAAAAGTGAGTGGAGGGAAAAAAAAAGCAAAAAAAAGACCAAAAGAGAGAAAGAGGAAAAAAGACAGAAAAGAGAGTGAGAAAAAAAAAAACAGAGGAAAGAGAGGGTGAAAAGAGTGAGAAATCGAGTGAATGAGTAAGAGAGAGAGAAAGATGAAAGAGGCAAATGATGAGCCAGAGCGGCTGTGAATGATACGTGATGGAGAAGGAGCAACGACAAGAGAGAGAGAGTGTGAGGAGAAGTGGTGTGAGCGAGCGAGCTTGCACGCTTGAACAAGAGAGAGAGAGAGAGAGAGAGAGAGAGAGAGAGAGAGAGAGAGAGAGAGAGAGAGAGAGAGAGAGAACGCGTGGAGGACGGCAAGTCCGTACGTGTGTGTGTGTGTGTGGTGTCTCACCGCTGTGTGTGTCAGTCTGCTGCTCCGTCAGTGCTGTAGGAGTTTTAGAGCCGAGCTGGCTCTGCTCCCACTCCACTTCTCCGCGCTGGCTCTCCGCCAAACCCCTCTCTCGCTCCTTCTCCCTCTCTTTCTCCCTCTCTCTCGCTGGGCCGGGGCTCGGCACACACCCCTCCTTCTCCTTCAGCTCCAGCTCTGAGAAACGCATCATCGCACGCTGCACACACCCACACAAACACACACACACACACACACACCATGAAATGAGAGATTCTCCGCGATCGAGAGCGCTAGTCACCAACCGACCTCAGCACAACGTAAACATGACGTCCAAATAATAACAGTTCAGTTACTGCAAAACTGCATTTATGCGTAGAAAGCAATGTGGTTAAAAGCGCCATTTGGTGAAAAATCAAATTTACACAGTTTTACCCCAGATTTATGTAGCTGCTTAACCAAGACGCTACTGTTTTTAGCTATACTACGTACATTTTTGGGTCATACCGTATCAGAAACTAATCTATTTAAGATTACTTCCAGACATGTTTTGGCAAAAAATCTAATTTGCAGTTTTCCGCTTCAGCTGAGACGATTTTAGTGTCCAAATTTTGCTTCTTCATTTTAGAGTTGGAGCTATGAGGCTAATTCTGCCAACACTAGTCAATAGTCACCCAAACATTTTGCAAAAATACAGCCACAAAACTTCACTTGTGATGAAGAACACAGTATGACTTAACATGAACTGGTAAAACCACCAAACTTCACTGCACAGCTACACATAGCAGGTAACTGCTTTAGACTACGCAGATTGAAAAATGTTTTTTGGATGTAGTTACATAAGGTTTGGGTGACTATTGACTACTAGTGTGTGTTAGCAGCATTAGCCTTGTAGCTTCAGCGCTGAAATAAAAGAAGCTAAACTTGGACACCAAAACGGATCTAATCAGCTACATCTAGGACAAGTGGAAAACTGTAACTCGGTTTGAGGTATGTGACGAGTATGTGATGACTGATGCTGCGTTCACAAGTTTGCGGCAGATGGACGATGGCGAACCGGATATTCCATTAATTTCAATGAAGCCACAATGGAAAATGGTGCTAAAGCAAGCAACAACGGTATGCAGACTGCAATGGTAAGTGGAGCAATCTGTCCAATTTTCCCAAATTTGCCATTGAACCACAGATGCCAAGCGTCTCGTTGTTGAATCCCAGACGAACCCAGTATTGTCCAACACAAACAAGAGTACAGAGCGCCCCCTGCTTTTCTCTACCGTAAATCAACAATTGAGCTACACTGTTAAAGCTCTCTGCTGATAATCTTCCATTTTTGCCAACATTGCGACCACCATGTCAACGTCTGCGTAGCTTCATGCCCATCGGCCGCGTTTCCACTACGAGGTGTGGAATGCCAGTTTGTCCAATGCAAATATGTGAACGCAGCATTAGGCATGCAGTTTACATGAGGCTAATTGCTAATTAAAAGTTCCATTTCTTGTTAGCTATATTAGAATTGCAGTGCGAAAACCAAAGGACCAAATTCCCAACACCAAACGCATCTAGGCCAACAGTCAGCGTTTTTGCGCTGAAGGGGGAACTGTGAAGATCTGATTTTTCGCTGAATCATTTTTTTAAGAAAGACAAGTCATGCCGTGTGATTCTTTTTCCTTAAATGAGAGAGTGTGTGTGGCGACACATTGAGGAACAAACGTTCTGAGTCAATAGATGACCTTGTGCGGAGGGGGGGAAACACCAAGCGTTACTCATTTCAACTTTGATTAGTAATAAAAAAATAAAGAACTAACCTCACAGTTAGCGGCTGGTTGACTTAAATTACTGTCCTCTGGTGATACGACTTCCATCTAAGCAATTAGAACGTGTGCTCAATATCTTTATCTTTCCAGTCATTACATTCATTTAAAACACAGTCAACATGATCTCAACCCCCCTTTCAGACAATGACAACACATCGATTACTAAAATTGAAGAAAACAACAAAAATACAGCTCTTGATAAAATCAGCTTGACGGACTGTGGGTGCGCTGTAGCTAAGAAAGCAACATGAGCAACAAAAGCGTGCCATTTTACAGTTTATTAGCCTTTTTAAACAGGGTCACAATTCACTTTCTGGTCAAAAGTGCAAAACTAAGTGTTCTACCCAACATTAAAGAAGGAAGTGCTGGATATAAAAACAAAAAATAGCCCAGGAAAGAAGCTGAAACAGGGCTGCAGACCATGCTTTGGTGCTGGACTGAGGACTATTAAAAGAAAAGCAGCGGGGCTGGCCCGAAGAGCACTTTACAGGCTTCGAATAATTGCTGGTATTTCCGGATGGGTACCTGAACACTCACTCTCAAAATTGGCTTCAAGACCAATTTTACTTACGCTTGATAATTATCTATAATTAACAGTCATCTTAAGCATATTCTTTGTATTCAATGGGTGAAAATGACGTATTAATAGTGCTGATGATCAGAGATGATCGGAGATGATTCACCAAACTTGTCATAGCTCCATGATAAGTTTTGCAAGAAGCATTTCTTCTTATTGTCTGAAAATTTGCAGCGTTTCCATGTAATATATTTTCGGGCATCTCTGATCTTTTAGCTTCAGTGGCTACATGGAAACCGGTGCGGTTTGTCACACTCTGTGGGAGGGTGACCTGGATGCTTAGCATCCAGGCCAATGACCGTTTTATCCAAAGGCCTTTGCTCATAAAATCTATTGGAGTAAAAGGTTCAATTTTTGTGGCAAAGTTAAGAAATAATAACTAATAATACCAACGTAACAAATGGGTGCTCTGGTTTTCAAATTTTTGGGCCAGGCCTAGCAAGCTGCTGTGAGCAGCTAAACCTGCTATAAATTACTATTATATTCAAAACTATCCATGTATTAATGATAATCGCTCTATCTAAAGGCTTTTGCTGATAAAACATGTTGCATTAAAAGCTATAAACGTAAAGAACAAGTTGTCAAGTATTCAAATTATTTGGGCCAGATCTAGTAATTTGTTCATAAATATATGTTTGGGCCAGCCCTAAGAACACAATTAATAGTGTAATTTAGGCCAGGACCCTGCTGCACTGAGGAAAAGGTTTCCTTTAAAAGTCCTCAGCTCATCAGACAGTTACTGCAAATGCGGTAGAATACGAGGTCTGCCGAAACCCCCCTTTTGCTCTATCTCTCTGCACTCAGCGTGTGCGTATGTGTGTACACTAATGACTCTGCCAGGCAGAGCACTCGTCTCGCTGCTGCTGCTGAAGACCTCTAATCTTCCCCATCAGAAATGAATGGGCCGGATTTCACTTAAGCTGGGAGGGCTGCCACTGTGCGCCGAACGATCGGGGGCTTGGGGATGTGTGTGTGTGTGTGTGTGTTTGGGGAGGGAGGTAGAATAGAAGCTCTGTAGAAGTGGGTGTGTGGCTCTGGGCACGGTATTGCTCTCGCTCTCTGACACACACACACACAGACCCTGCCAGTCTCCAGGGCTCGCCTGCAGGTTAGCGGTTGCCTGAAGCATTATGTGCTAGCGAGGCCGTGGCGGGCGCAGACACACAGAGCAGCTGAGCTTCCGCTCGACTGGGCAAGCACAGCCACAGACGGCATGTTGTGTTAACTCTTTCTCCCGCTAACCCAGCCGCACGCCCTTACACGCAGACACACACACACACTCCGTGTTGTGTTAATTCCCTCTCTCACGGCTGCCGCCAGAGCCTGCCCGCTGTTCGACAGCCTCACAGCAGGGAGTGAAAAAACGAAGGGGGGGTGGCGGGGGGAGTAGTGCAAGGGTAACAGCCAACCATAATTACCGAGGCGCTCAATATGACTGAGTGTGGTGGTCTGACGCAAGAGCTGCCTCAGAGCGGAACTACGGCCGTTAGAGCCGGGTTTATAGAGAGGCTTTACCCTTCACAGGCCAGCCAGAGCCCTTCTAACGAAGAATGACAGTGATTGGCCTTTGATTTTCTCACTGACTAAGAACTGAACTGAGCACTTATACTGAAACAAAAATGTGTCAAGTGTCCCCAGAACCACTCATACCTAAACCTTAACCTGAAGTACGTTGAATCTGAATTTGAATAGTTTATGACTCTAGTGTGTGATTGCGAAACAAGTTTGAAAGCAAGCATAAAGTTAAACATGAACTAGCTCAGCCTCCGCATGCCTTGCTTACCTGCAGGGCGCGCTGTTCCCGACTTAGTTTGCTGGAGTCTGCGTAAAGCTCAGTGGTGACGCACTTGAAGCGGTCACCCACGTAGCCAGATGAGTTGGCTATCCTTTTGGCCAGGCTAGACCGCTTGTTTTTAGAGCAACCTTGTCCATCTTCCTCGCCCTCATGAGATTCTGCGTTTTCTGGTCTCTCCTTGCCCAGATCCATGTACTGCCGGATGGCATGGTGCCGATCAGGCTTGAAATTAGCGGCATCAGGTCGAACCCTGTCACCAGAGGTCCTGGCACAGCGCAGAGTCTGCTCCTCCAGAAGAGGAGGCAAAGGACTACGCTCGCTGGAGCTCTCCTCGCCCTGGCTTTGCCCAGGAGACTCGGGACGCTCCTGTGCCTCGGCGGGGCTACAGGGCTCTGGCTGCCGCTCAGCCTCAGCTGGCTTGGATTCCGCTGGCTGGCTGGAGCGCAGGATCTGCATGAGTTCTGGCTCCTTCCCTTCGGAATTACCAGCACTCCCAGTCCTCTCCCCTGTCCCGCTGCCGGCTGGCTTGGTAGGCTCTCTCTGCTTGGCAGGGCTGGCGCTGTACTTGTCTGGCTCAGGACTGCCATCTGTGTCGTCTTGGACTAGGTCGATGCAGACAATCTCCTCTTTGCTTGCTGCGTGGAGCTTACTCTGAAGCTTGGAGCCCAGAACTTCTGGCCCTTCTGACTCCCTCTCAGATTTGTAGCGCATGTCCATGTCAGAGGCACTCTGCTGCTTGTAAGAAGTCTCCTCATGTTGCCAAGTCTTTTCCTGAGGTCTAGACCTCAGCTCAACTCGCTCATTGACTTTGGGGTCAAGAGGCAAGTGGGGAGACATCAGGGGATGGACCATCTCTTGTGAGTCATGGTAGGTTAGATACTCTCCATGAGTGGGCGGTATTCCATAAGGAAGGCCAGGCTTATGAGGCAAACGTGCGGCATACAGACTGCTGCTGCTCAGCAGGACTGGGTGCGGGTACACTGGTCCTTTGCTCGGCAACTGCAAGTGTGAGAGAGACATACTCTCTGGAACGGAATATGGGAGGTATCTGTTAGCGTATGCTAAGCTAGTGGGCAAGTAGGTTTCACCCTGGCCCATGTAGAGGTGACTAGGTGGATGTCCATTTTCTATGTGGGGCTGCTGGGGTTTGAAGCTAATTTCAGGGGTCTCTGATTTTTTAGGGGTCTTTGTGGGCTTTGAGGCTGAGGGGTGGCTGCCTCCCCGGTTAGCCGTTGGTACCTTCTCTGGTGGAGTAGGGGCAGACTTGGGCCAATCACCATTAACCTTGGGAGAAGGGGAGGCAGATGATGGTCGACATGCTGATGTCACAACAGGAGCAGGGTTAGAGACGACACTATTGTTGGGTTCACCTATCCTTGGGCAAGAAGAGCTCCTTGGCTGCTGGGTTACATGCTCTAGATTCTTGCATTTGATTACTGTGGAAACTTTGCTGTGTTTGGATTCAGAGCTGAGTGTCTGGGCTGTGCTTGGCACCACCCAGGAAGAGTGTAAAGTGCTAATAATCTCAGGCCTTTCTGGAGTTTTAGATGAAGTGCTGACGGCAGAGGACGATGGGGACAGAGTCTCTTTTAGAAGCTCTCTGCTTGGGGGAAGTCCATAACGAGAGGTGGGAGAGTAGCCCAGTTTTGCCAAAGCCTCTAGCTTTGGAGGGAATCCATTAGGAGGTCCTTCAAAATCCATGATTTTGCCAGACAAGTCCAAAGGCTTGTCTGCTGGGTCTTTGGTAGGGGGACCCTCCTGTGCAGGTTTCTCAGTGGAGGTTTTCACAGGGGAACTACAACCTTTCCTCTCACTTCCTCCACTTCTGTGCTGCTCTGAACTCCCTTCTTTAGACTTGGACTTCTGATTGGCAGGCCTTACAGGAGAGCGATTCTCTTGTGACATGTAGAAGGGGTGGGAGACTGCCGGAGTGGACGAGGAGGACAACGAGGACGAAGGACTCCGAAATATGGGCTTCTGGAAGTCTAAAGTGCTGTCCACAAGTGGTGGGGGAGCACCAGGGGGCTGAGAGGATCGTGGAGCAGGACGGGGTGCTTGCATCACCAGCGAAGGGCTTGAGTCTACTGGGATGCTTGTAGTAGAGCTGCTTGTTATGCTAGCACTACTACCACTACTACTACTGATACTGGTGCTGCTACAGCTAATGGTAGTACTGCTGCTGCTTGAGGTCTTGCTCAAAGGGGTTCTTATGGGCTTGCTGCTGCTAATATTTCCAGTGTTGGAGTGTTGCCTCTCACTTTGTGCCTGGTGGTGTGACTGGGCCTGCTGCTGATGCAAGGACTGCTGCCCAAATGCAGAAGGCTCATGGTGAATCCTTGGCCCGATACTCTGTAAGGTTTTGTCTTGGTGGTGCACCAGTGGCGACAGTGCCGTGGGGGCTACAGTACCTGTAGGAATCCTTAAAGGAGGTGGAAGGGGTGATGAAATGGGGGCTGGGGTGTAAGGGGGCATGTAGAACAACCGCTCAGCACCGGCTGCACTCCCTCCTGCCCCAGCGCAAAGTGACTGGTAGGCCAGGTGTTGGGGCAGGTATGGTGAAGGCTGTGACATGAATGATGCTTTGTACATATTCAGAGCAGCGTACTTGCTGGAGTCCAGGAAGGGATATATTCCGGCTTCATGGTAAGGACTCACCCATGGGAGACGCAGGTAGCCACTTGCGCTACCACCACTTAAGGCCAACTCTGAGGGCTTATCCACAGGTCCAACATGCCTATCCAAGCCCAAAGTGTCCGCCCCAGTCCCTGGCACAACCAGTGGTTTCTGAATCCCAGGTGGGGGGCTTTTATAAAGTCCAACGTAACCATTTGTGGCTTTTCTACTGTCCAGTGACACATCAGGTTTATAGAGTAATTCTGGGATCCGGTCTCCAACGTAGCCCTTTTCTGTTGGCAGGGTTCGGATTCCTGGCGGATAAACTATTCCCCCGTGAACATGGAGGCTTTCCCGCATCAGGCTGCTCCGATCAATGCCAAGTGCTGTGAGAGGGTTCATTCTGCAGGCTGCACTTGCATCCACCTGGGAGGAAGACAGAAAAAAAAGAAATAAGGCTCAAGCTTCAGAGACACTTCTGAGAGCAAACAAAATGATTAAGCACACTCAGGTTAATTCAAAACTATCTGAAAAGTAAAAGTTTCTGTAAGAAACCTTAATGTGGGAGGAAGATAATGCAATAAGTGTATTTGGTGAAAGTTTGATTCTGCCAATAAACCTAAATTTCTAAGTTTCTTTTTTAACAATCTTCAAACTGTGCAATCAGTATAAAAGGGCCTTTTCATAACCGAACACAAATAATGTCACATAAATTTGGATTTAAATGCAGAGTTATGAACAGTGAATTTCTTTTGTTTCTCGCATAGAGAGCAAAAGCTAAAGGAAGCGGTGCGGAAGTCACAATGTATCGCGTCAGTCAAGGTCACAGAAGGGAGACGGCAAGATCGTTCTTAAATGTCAGCCTCGCCAAGGTTTCCGCAGGGGGAGACAGGGCTTTGATGTATGCTTTAGGAGACGCCCGGCAGACAGCTCAGATCCGTCTTCCCATCGGGCCCAGGAGAGACCGAGGCGCGTATCTACGCCAAGGAGATGGCGGGGATCTAAATTACACTGATCCTACTGGCATGTTCCCACTGCCTACACACGTAAACAAAGGAGAAAACGACTAGGAGGAAACAATTGTCAGATGAAGGACTGATGCACATCAGGAAGGGTAAGCAGGTGAACAGGTTTATTATGGCAAAATAATGCAAAAAAACAGTGGGACATGTGAGTGAAGAACAAATATCAGCTGCAAATCTATTGCTTTATGACACCATTTGATAAGCAGTACAGAGATAAGGCCTTACCATGCTTTGAATGATGCTTTAGAGTTTTCAAATCAATTCTTGCTGGATTCTCTGGTCGTCACCATCCCTTGTGAACAACTTCCTATGAACGGAAAGCAGGATTTAAGTTGATATCAAACTTGGACATCTTTATGACAATATCTGTACTATCACAGAGTGCATTCACGAAATCTTTCTACTTCTATTTCGGAGAAAACGAGCAAAAGATTTGCACACAAAATGGCTATTTTGTAGTCGTAAGTAATTAGACAAAATGTGTGCCCTGTATACCTTTCCATCAAACCGGCAAAACGGGAGCACCGGCTCAGCACAAAGGCTAGAAAAAAAACAAGCAAACAGTCTCTCCGGTCAGGCCACAGTCTGTCCTAAAACACGCCTGCTTTTGCATGGCCGGCATCCAGGCTGCGGAGCACGTGACTTTGTTATCAAGGAGCGAGGGCTCCGATAAGAAATGCCTCCGCGTGCTCGGCACCCCTCCCCCATCCTCTGCTCTCCTCCGCTCTCCTACCCCGAAAAAAGAGACCGGAGGGGGGGCGGATTCATCACAGCGCTGCGGAGGGAAAGATGCAAAAGATGCAATCGGCCTGCCGTGCAGCCACCCAGCCCGTGTTACTGACGCCCCGGATTTCAATAAGGCAGGCCAGGGGCTCTTATCTGCACCCTGCTGCCACTGATGGGAGGGGGTGGAGGGAGGGCTAGACTGCCCTGTCTCATCAATCACACGGAGGCCCACTCTAACCACCAACCCCCCCGTCTCGTTTTCGTCACTTCCATGGCAACCAGTATAGCAACAGGGGCTAATGTCTAAACAAGGAGAAGGAGGAGGGAGGAAAGTAGGGGAGTGGGTTGGTGGTGGGGGGGTGGTTTCATAGCTTGGAAATTACAGCCCACTGCGCGTGATCACAATAGAAAATAAGCAATTACAAGAAGCAAAACTAATTAAAGGATTTTCTTTTTTTTTTTACATGCAACTAGCATTTTAATTCGACAAGGTCGTTTCACAGCCAGGCTGCAGCTCGTCGCCCGTGCCAGGTGCTAATGGGCCGACACCTTTGGAAACACCTACATGCGCACGCACACACACGCACACACACACACCTTAGCCCTTATCAACATGTAAGCTTTTATTGCCACCCCATTATAACTTCCCCCATATTATTAACCCTCTTATTAAACATTGTAAATTCCAGCTTTCTTCCTGAGCCTCCGTCCATCTGTACATCCATCCGTTAAACACTAATCCGGACCTTGGCTCGCATGGGGTGTGTTTTTGGGTAGTGGTGGGGGTCTAGATGGCACCCTCACACCACCCCTCCCCTTCAGAGCTCAGAAGAGAAAAGGGCCTCTCAAAGGGGCCATCAATCAGAAAACCAAACAGGCCACTAAAAGCACATACGACTCGCACATGGACTTCTTTTTCCTGGCATTTTCCTTTTCAGTGTAAATGCCAACAACCATGCAGGGGTTAAACCGATATTAAATTGCTGCTCAAGGCACCGACAAAACTAATTTAATCGCCCAAACACAAAGTCTTAATAGTATTTGACACATTAAAAAAAAAAAAAATTAATAAGCTACACTGCAAAAAATATCTTGGCAAGTGAAATCATCTTAATTCTAATTCTAAATATTAGATATATTGATTATGTTATAAGATTATTTAACTTAGTTTTACTTATTTCTTTTAGGTTATTTCAAAGTTGTCTTACACCACTGGCAGATAATTCTGCTCATTTCAAGAAATAATACTTAAAAAAAATTTATCAGCCAACAAAATACAGTTTCTCGAGACAAAATGACTCGAAACTTCCAAAAAACAAAACAAACATTCTTACAACATCAAAATGAGAAACACTAGATATTTGACTAGATTTGAGATGGTTGCACATCGCAGGATCATTTTTCTGCAGCGTAAAAATCACGTCAAAAAAAATCAGACGGTATTTCAGTAAAAGCAGTATACACAGGAGTTATTCTAGAGTAAGCATGTAGAGTACACTTAGGCTAGTCTAATTCTAAGACAGGACCCAGTTAGCACCTTAGAATACAAGTTCAAGTAGAAAACAGCTACACAAGTAAAACTGAATAAAAATATAGAAATAAAAGAATGAATAAACATCAAAGTATGTACATTACTTATGATCATCATGATGCGAGATGGTGAAACGACAAACTTGGCAAAGGCTTTTAAGTCCTTAGTGAGATTGTTGTTTGCAATGTCGTGTAAAATAAAGTGAAACGCAGAGGGCACAGCGCACCAGAGAGACTGAGAAAAACGCCCACAGCACGAAAAAGAAAGACGAGAGTGTAAAAATGTGTTTTCGCTTTTCAGGTTGAGAGAGAGTGAGAGAGATTTAGACTCGGCTGGGTCTCGCGCAGGCCACCATTTCGCAGCACAGCGCGGCAGGGCGGGGGAGTGGGGGGGGGGCGTGTATCGCTCAGCTCACTTTAGCGCTGCTGGGTCTCCTGCGCGGCTACTGTGTGCATGTCGTTAGGCAGCCTTAGAAGAGCCCACGGCCCTCGGAGCCCTGACGGGATCATGTGGTCACACAGATAAGATCAGGATCAGCCTGGAGAGGGGTTTAAGGGGTTCAGGAGTTAAGGTCTACAGCGCTGCAAGCGACGGTTTGGCAGAAACACATCTGTACAATTTTCCTCCTTATCCTAAATGTAGCTGAGCCAAGTGTGGCTTGTTTTGTGCTGGAAGTAAGAAGGTCAATGTGGCCAACGTGAAAAGGAAGCTTATAGGTCACCAATTTGCCTAGTTGTATCTACTTGCTGAGTCCCCTCAAACAGACCTGCATGGGTTCTGACCCTGATAACTACTGATAGTGCAGTCTTAGAAATAAAGGTACTAAACTGTCTCTGGGTCAGCGCCCCTCTTGTCACTGGGGTGGTACCCTCAAGGGTTCATCTCAGTACCTTTGGTGAGGGAACATAATTGTACCATAAAGCATTAAAATGATATGTTCTAAGCTGTACTGACTCCACACACCCCGTCTCGTCTCCAGGCTTTTATTTTACTGTTCTGTTTTAAAACATTCGGTTATGAAAAGGTACAAATACGAACTTTTCACCTGGAAAAACTGATTTAAGGTTCACAATCAGACCTTAAAACCACTGTTGTGCCTTTGAGGGAACATTTACACTGTTTGTACCTTGATGAACGAAAAATGTACCTGAACAGAACCTTTATTTCTAACAGTGTACTATGATGGGCTATGGTTATAAGTTCGGAGATTTGGGTATTGGGTCTAGGTTCCATAGCTTTGGGGATTACTTATAGTATTAGTAGGACTGGACAAGTTTCATGATATTATTACGTTTAATGTTATATAGGTTATATAGGTTAGTTTCCCCACTCTAGTCCAGATCATGTGGGTCTGTATTGGTCTCATTTACTACTGGAGTTTCAACGTTTTAAACTTTTAGACTTAAAACTAAAACGCCACATCATTTCCGCAGCTTGCGCGACCCTGAATAAGAATGGTGGGAGTTTATATTTAATTGGCCTGAACGAGATGATGCAATGAAGGTGATAAAACGGTTGCGTTTGAGTGCTCTACTTGCACGCTGCGCAAGCTGCAATGCTCCGTGTTCAACGGCTTCACGCTCTCGAGTGAAAAAAGAAAGAAAAACAGCGTGGAGGCTCCTGCTGCACGCGGACACAAAAAGCGTGATGAAGCGGAGAAGCTCGCGCTCCCCCTCCCCCCCCCCTCTCTCTTTCTCTACCCCTCCCGTGAGAGCCTCTCTCAGAGACAGAGGGAGAGACTTCAATCACTCTGCGGCGTCTCCGGGCGCGAGCGCCTCTGTAACCGGATCCCCGCGCCTCTCCGCTCTCGCGCACCAAATTTCCACTCGCGCGCTGCACGCAGACCGGCGGCAGGATGAAAACATAAAGAAAGCAGACAGCGAGACAAAAAGACGACAACGAAACGAAGCGAGACAGAGATCCGAAAGACAGTTAATCCCAAACCCAGCTAATACCAGACCAGAACTCAGTTAATACGTAATCCCAAACCCAGCTAATACCAGACCAGAACTCCTTTAATACTTAATCCCAAACCCAGCTAATACCAGACCAGAACTCCTTTAATACTTAATCCCAAACCCAGCTAATACCAGACCAGAACTCCTTTAATACTTAATCCCAAACCCAGCTAATACCAGACCAGAACTCAGTTAATACATAATCCCAAACTCAGCTAATACCAGACCAGAACTCAGTTAATACATAATCCCAAACCCAGCTAATACCAGACCAGAACTCAGTTAATACGTAATCCCAAACCCAGCTAATACCAGACCAGAACTCCTTTAATACTTAATCCCAAACCCAGCTAATACCAGACCAGAACTCAGTTAATACATAATCCCAAACCCAGCTAATACCAGACCAGAACTCAGTTAATACATAATCCCAAACCCAGCTAATACCAGACCCAGAACTCCTTTAATACTTAATCCCAAACCCAGCTAATACCAGACCAGAACTCAGTTAATACATAATCCCAAACCCAGCTAATACCAGACCAGAACTCCTTTAATACTTAATCCCACACCCAGCTAATACCAGACCAGAACTCAGTTAATACATAATCCCAAACTCAGCTAATACCAGACCAGAACTCAGTTAATACATAATCCCAAACCCAGCTAATACCAGACCAGAACTCAGTTAATACATAATCCCAAACCCAGCTAATACCAGACCAGAACTCCTTTAATACTTAATCCCAAACCCAGCTAATACCAGACCAGAACTCAGTTAATACATAATCCCAAACCCAGCTAATACCAGACCAGAACTCAGTTAATACATAATCCCAAACCCAGCTAATACCAGACCAGAACTCAGTTAATACGTAATCCCAAACCCAGCTAATATCAGACCAGAACTCCTTTAATACTTAATCCCAAACCCAGCTAATATCAGACCAGAACTCAGTTAATCCATAATCAAACTGAGTTAGTACCAAACTCAAAACCCACTAATACCAAACCCAATTAATATCAAACTTACACAAAGTTAATACATACACTAAAACCCCACTAATACCAAACCCAGTTTAAACCAAACCCCAAATTCAAATAATACTTGACCCAGAATCCCACTAATATCAAACCCAACATCAGTTCATACCAAACCAAGCTAATAACAAACCTAAATTCAGTTAATATCAAACACAAAACCAGTTCATACTTAACCCAAAATGCTGCTAATACCAAACTCAAACCCAGCTAATACCAAACCAAGTTAATACTTAAATCCCAAAACCAGTTAACAGAAAACCAAGTTAATACCCAACCCAACCCCAGACCTAGCTAATACAAAACCCAACCTTAACATATCCCCAAAGCAGGCTAATGCTAAACCTATTTCCAACAACAAACCCTAACTCAACTCCAAACTCAGTAATTTTCAAACCTAACCTAAAACATTGTTAATACTCAACTTTCAAATCAGCTAATCCCAGGCTTTACCTAATGCTAATGCTGGTTATACCCAACACCCAAACCCAGCTAAAACCAAACTCATTACCACACCAAGTTGATATCAATCCCAACCTCAAATCCAGTTAATAGCCAACACCCAAACTCAACTAATACCACCAGTTAATACCAACTCCAACCCCAGTTAACTCCAAATCCAGTTAATACAAACTCAAACACAACCCTAAACCCAATTTAACTAATATTCACAGCCTCAAACTGATAAAGCAGAACTAATTAAACTGATCAATGTTCAGCAACACAGGGGAAACGCAGCAAATCAGTGCGATCATGAGAGCAAGCCCGTATGGGAGTCATGCCGACACTCCGGAGATGGACACGGCACGCAGGCGTGTTTATATATCTGTCTACCTGTTTATTTATTTATGAATCATATTGCGTCTTGACAAACAAAGCGTCCTGTACTGGTGCAGCTAGCACCAGCAGCTATCTGGAACCACTTCATATGTGTTTGGAATTAAAGCAACGTTTTCGCGCTTGAACAAGTTTACTAGAATCAGTTTTCCAGGAGGGACACGTTAATAATGCTAACTGGGATTAGGGTGTTCACCCCACTGCTTTTCCAGTGCGTTCGTTGCATTTGTGAAGCGTTCAGGATTTTGTGTCCCAGCGTACGTCCATTAACATTCAAACATGGCTCCTTCTCCTTTTCTCTGAAGCTGAAAGGCCCGAGTGTGTCCACCAGCCTGGCTCGCTGTTCGGAGCCTGTGCAAGGAGGCACGAGCTACCGCTATAAATAAACAAACCCTGAGAGCAGCACACACACACGGCCCTGTTTACAGCAACAGACGACCCGGTCAAAATGTGGAGTTTCACCTCACACAGACACACGCACACACAGGCTGTGCGCGACGCACAAAATCCGTCAAAGCCATAAATTGCGCTGCTGCGTTTCTGTGTTTTCTTTGGCAAGCCAGCTGAGACCAACTCTCAGCGAAGGGCTGTGGACAAAAAGTACCAGCTGAAACGGACATGCTGAAATTTTTAACTGCATCTCACAATATACTAAAAAACAAACCTGTAAATCCTTTGTGTGTCCTGGTTAAATACTGGCTTGGATTACTTTATTCACGTGAACGCCTCAGTCTATTAGAATCTCCAGTCTGTGATCGGTCGAGGCTCACAACACGTGACAAAACATTCAGTGATTAGTGGCTTGTATGCTTAAGGCTGCACTGCATGATATATCAATACTGCGAATTTCTCAAAGATGATTAACAAGCGATGTATCATACAGTTCCTGTACAGTTACAGAGAAATAATCAGCTACCGAGCAGCCAGTCTGGAGACTAATAGTGTAATAGTGTCAACGCAGCACTGGAAAAACTGAGTGTTCAAAACTGCAAATTGATAGTTTTAAATTTTGGTTTGAAGTGTTTTCTCTTCTCACCTTGTAGTAGACAAAAATGTTCCATTTTTCCTCTGAACCCAAACTCCAAACCCAGACTCAAACTACCAAACCCAATACCCAGTTAATACCAAACCCAACCTCCAAACCCAATCAACACCAAACCCAACCTCAAACCATCAAACCCAATCCAACACCAAACCCAACCTCAAACCATCAAACCCAATCCAACACCAAACCCAACCTCAAACCATCAAACCCAAATCAACACCAAACCCAACCTCAAACCATCAAACCCAAATCAACACCAAACCCAACCTCAAACCATCAAACCCAATCAACACCAAACCCAACCTCAAACCATCAAACCCAAATCAACACCAAACCCAACTTCAAACCACCAAACCCAACCTCAAACCATCAAACCCAATCAACACCAAACCCAACCTCAAACCATCAAACCCAAATCAACACCAAACCCAACTTCAAACCATCAAACTGAACCTCAAACCCAGGCAATACCAAACCAAACCATCAAACCCTGTTAATACCAAACCCAACTTCAAGCTACAAAACCCAACCCCAAACATAGTTCATGCCAAACCCAACCTTAAACTACCAAACCCAACCTCCAAATCCAGTTAATATCAAACACCAACCTCAAACCCTGGCAATACTAAACCCAACCTCAAACCATCAAACTCAACCTTAAACCCTGGCAAAACCAAACTCATCCACAAAGCAGGCTAATACTACACCCAATCCAAACAATAAACCCTGCCAAGACCAAATCTCGACCCCAAACCCAGTTTATACTTTACCTAACCTGAAAGCACCGAATCCTCTGAATAAACGGCAGTTTCAGGCTACATTTTTGTGGAGCTAATATTGTCATACAACAGTGTTGAAGTTTAATAGTAGACTTACTTTCATGCTATGTAACTTTCATGTGTGGGAGTGTTAGCTTGCTTGTAGCATAAATGTAGCTTAAGTCATATTTTGATTTCTATACGGCCCCTCAATTTAGAGGATCCGGGGACACCTGGGAACAAAATCACGTATCATGTTTGGAACACCAGAAATGATGAGGCTACTTGTACAAAAGTCTCATCAATTTTAAGGGGGTTGCAATTTTATTGGTAAACAAACTGCTATGTTTAACTCAAAACACCAAAACATTAAAAAAAGGTTCTTCAAAGGTTCTTTAGTAAAGAGGAATGGCTCTATATAGAACCATGACCACGCAAAGAACCACCTGATGAAAACTGTTCTTCACGTTGATGGAGAATGTGTTGTATATGGCCCTATATAGAACCTTTTTGAAAAGGGTTCTATATAGCACCCAAAAGGGTTCTTCTATTGTTATGGTGTCAAGCTTGTAACAGCAGCAGAACCCATTTTGGTTCTGTTTTCAAAAACAACACACTCTTGCTCAATCTGAAGAACCATTTGACCATGCAGATGGTTCGTTAAACGGTCATGGTTCTATACAGAACCGCTGTCTTTACCAAAGAGCCCTTGCAGAACCTTCTTTTTTTTACTAGTGAGAATCATAATTTCACCCTAGAATTGAAAACCATATCGAAACTGAAAAGGTGGATCACTGCACCCCTGCTCGAGACCGGAGAGGCACAAACAGCGCGTGCAGGGTCAGATTAACCGGAGCGCGTTGCTGATTGGCTGGCAGTGCGCAGGCATTACAGGACTACAGGAGCTGAAGACGGCGGGCCAGCTGGACTTGGTTCGCGGTCAGGCTGCAACGAGGACACGCGCAAGCCGGTTCTTCTCGCGCGTGTTGCGCTGGTGTTGTGTGCGTTTAAAAGGGTTAGTGTCAGAAATACGTACACGCGCGCGCGCGCACACACACAGTCCTCTTTTGTTTGGCAGCGCGCGCTGCGTGTCCGTGCCGGGGCGAATGTGGGACAAAGAGACTCAGAAACTCGCTTCACGACACAAACAGATTAACCAGCGGCGCTGCTGGGGCGGGCGGGGGGGGTGGGGTCCTCCATTAAAGGGGAACTCCACCGAGTTTTCAAAATTTCTGAAAAATTCATAATTCTTTAAGATGCAAACAGAGGCATTCAGGGAGGTTTGGTGTAAAACGCTCTGCTCTAGAGAAACTTACAGAGTCAGAATTGTTCACAGTGGTGGTGATAGGAACCAGACGAAACGGTCATGAATACACTGTCTGATCTCTGAGAAGTTGTTTGACGACAGTTTTGACCTAAAATATCCTATTAATCCATTCGTGGTGGAGGGATACATGCTGGGCGCTGTGCAGCAAAATAGTCCCTGAAGATTTATGACTATTTTCCCATCATCAACATTCCATATAAACTCAGAAGACTCGTGTAGGTTCACTGGTGGTTCTGGATAGTAAATAAAATGTCTATATTTATGTTGTAGTCATGGCGACCCCTGGTTCCTATCAGCACCACTGTAAAGACATCTGAACCATTTCACACCAAACCACTCTGAATCTCTGTTTACATCTCAAACTACTGAATCATTATAGTGAAATTTAAAAAATATTGGTGGAATCCCCCTTTAACTGGGCCTAGTACAGGAACCACAGCGCGAGCGAGCGTGTATGGTATGTGTGTGTGTGTGTGAGGCGGTAACGGTCACCGGAACGCCTGCGCGAGCTTTCCGCTCGCCCTCTTGCGCACACACATAGACACGCTCGCGCGCACACACATAGACACGGTACGATCGTCTCGCGCTGTATCGCACGCGGACACGGAGCGGAGCGCGAGGCCAGCTCCAAAGCAAACAAAAAAAGCATAAATACTTGAAATAATTTTTTAAAATAATTTTTAAGGTTTGTTAAGAATTATAATAACAACTGATTGAAACACAATAATAATAATAATAATAATAATAATAATAATAATAAAGTCCTGTAAATGTTTATGCAGCTAGATTTAAAAATATATATCTTGTATCTTGTTTTAGGAATAAACTAGACCATATATGATCCGCGCGCGACCTCCAAAGCTCCAAAACTCGCGGACGTTAAAAAGGGCGAGGCTCCCAAATCAACAGAGCCCCGCGTGCGCTCACTGACTGAGAGGAGGGGGGAAAATGGTCAAATAAAATAGCGCGCGAGGCTGAAAACAGCACGTGCATTTCTGAGAAATCAAACAAGAGGGACGCAAAAAACTACGATCCGCTCTCGCTCTGAATCAGCGGCGCGCGCGGAGGAAAGTCCCGCAGCTCAGCCTTTAAACAGCCGCGCGCGCACACACGCACGCACGCAGACAGATCGGGACAAAACAACACACACACACACACACAGGCGCAGGCATAAGTTCGCCCGCGACCTCCTGCCCTCCTTCAAACCTTCAAACGCGCGCGGCTCGACGCGGCAGAAGAAAGCAGACAAAACAACAACAACAAACACCGTGTTTACAAACAACTTCAGAACTTTGGCGTTTGAAGCGCGCGGTCCACTCTCACATACACTCTCTCTCTTTGTTTCTGGCTCTCGCGCAGCCTCGTGGGCGATTTTTTTTTATTGTTTAAAGCCCGCAGAGCCATCAAAGAGAGCGCGAGCGCACACACACACACGAAGAGAGAGAGAGAGAGAAAGAGGAGAGCGAGAGAGAGAGAGAGCGAGAGAGAGAGAGAGCGAGAGCGAGAGAAAGAGGAGAGCGAGAGAGAGATAGATAGAGAGAGAGAAAGAGGAGAGAGAGAGGTGAAGCTTCATTAAAGTGAGTTCACAGCTTTTCTTACCTGCTGGTCTCGCTGATTTTCTCCTCCTCGCGCTCCCAACTAACTCACAAAGGGGGGCGCGAGCGCACGCGAGAGTCCCCGCGGCTCGAGCTCCACGCCGAGAGACACAGAGAGAGAATAAAAGCCACAAAAGACGAGTTTAAAGTCCCAGTAGATCCGCTCTTCTCCTTCTCCTCCGCCTCCGCTGTTTGTTTGTTTGTTGCGGAGCTTCGCTCGCGCCCTTCTTCTCTTTCTTCGTCTTCTTCACCGGCTGAGAAGAGCACGCGACTCCGGCCGCGTCCACACAGCACACAGCGAAGAAGCACGGAGGCACACACACATGGCGCGCGCGAGCGAACGAGAGAGAGAGAGAGAGAGAGAGAGAGAGAGAGAGAAAGAGAGAGAGAGAGAGAGAGGAGTGTACAGGTGGTGTTTTCCCTCAGGTCCGTCTCGGCTGTTCAGTTCGTGCCGCGCGCCATGTTGAGAGTCTCCCGCGGACACACGCGCGCGCACACACGCACACTCACAGTGAGAGAGAGGGACTCACACTCCCCGAGAGCACGAGGCGGAGGAGCCGCGCTTCATGCGGGAGGCGGAGCGGCTCTGCCCGCCGGCGCGCGCATGGTTTATGGTTTCCGTTCGCTCGAGGCTTCCCAGCTTGCGCGCTCCACAGAAACACGAGGAAAAACCAACAAAGCTGTCGATAACGCGAACGATAAAGCGCCGCGTCCTCTGCTCTTCTGCCGCTGCTGCTGTTCTCGCGGCGCCCGGAGCGCGAGAGTCCGACACGAGACACGCCGGAGCTTCTGAACGAGGAGCGCGCGCCGCGGAGAATGAGAGCGGAGCGAGGGAGACACACACACACACACACACACACAGAGAGAGAAACCCAGACACACACACCCCTCCCTAATCGCGCGCGGCGCACACACACAAACTCTACCCAGAGGGAGGAGGAACCACAATTACCATAAAACCCCACAGAGAGAGAGAGAGAGAGAGAGAGAGAGAGAGAGAGGAGAGAACGGGGAGAGAGAGAAAGAACGGGGAGAGAGAGAGAGAGAGAACGGAGAGAGACAGACACAGAGAGAGAGAGAGAGAAAGAACGGAGAGAGAGACACACAGAGAGGGAGAGAGAGAACGGAGAGAGAGAGACAGAGAAAGTGAGAAAGAACGGAGAGAGAGAGAGAGAAAGAACGGAGAGAGAGAAAGAACAGACAGAGAGAGAGAGAAAGAACAGAAAGAGAGAGAAAGAACAGAGTGAGAGAGAGAAATAGAAAACGGGGAGAGAACAGAAAGAGAGTGAACGAAGAGAGAGAGAAAATGGAGGGAGAGAGAGAGAGTGAACAGAGAAAAAGAGAGAGAGACAGACAGACAGAGTGAGAGAATAAAGGCAGAACGTTCGAAAAGAGGAACGTATAAAAAGAAAGAAAAGGAAATGAAGACAGAAGCAGACGGAGAGAGAGAGAAAGAGAAAAAGGAGAGAAAGAAAGCGGTGTGACCCAGTAAATCAGCGCTTAGCGCTCGCGCTCACACCCCTATTAAACTCTGTAACTCGCATCCGGCGATCGAGACCGCAGCTGCGCGAGACACGAGGTCATTAGAGGCGGACTGTCTTTATCTCACAGTTTGAAAATATTCCGCAGACGTTCGTTCGTTTGTGAGCGCGCGTGCAGGAGAAACGGCGCCAGCTGCGAGTGCTCGGGAGAAGCACCACGAGCTGTCGGGACCGCGATCCTCTCCACACACACACACACACACACGATCGTCTCGCGCTGTAAGGACGCCTAGAAAGGCGATGCGCGAGCGCGTTTGCCGTGTAGAAACACGTATATACTGTACGTCCTTATAAAGCGATTCTTACGTAAAGGTGACATACTGAACTGAACCGCGACAAAGAACCCCGAGAACGTTTAAACGGTCCTAGAGAACCTGTTCTACCCGGTTCTTTAAAAAAAAGTGAACACAAAACACGTCCTCCACAGTAAACACGCTCCAGTGTGGCACTTCCTTCAGACCTAAATCACAGAGTCTTTATTTACTGAGTTTAACTGGTTTATTTATACATTTATACAAATGTATACATTTTAATGCACAATTAACTCGTATAAATAAACAAATAAACATGTGTAACATATTTGGGGGGAAATCTAAAATATAAAAAAGTTTCAATTTGATGCAAAAGTTTCTATTTGATGATTTTATGTTTTATGCTGTCCAATAAGTAATAAACAGACTCTGTGCTTTAAAGTTTGCAGCAAAAAGAACACACTTAAGTGTGTCTCTGTAAATGAGAAGTTCACTTAATTACACTTAGACCGCAGCACCACATGACTACAGAGCACCACCAGAAGTTGTACCATTGCAAGAACGTTTTTTTTGGTACTCACACATATAATCGCTGTTGTCAGAAGAAAACCTCGTATGTCCAAAATGATGACTTTACAGCAGAAGGAAAAAAACTACTTTACTTTTAATGTAAGTCTATGGAACCAGAATTTTTTCAAAGTCATCCGTTTCTTTTGGTCCATTCATCATGAAATTTACACACAATGTAAAGGACAACAAAAATTGACATACAACAGCTATATATACACACACATACACACACACACACATACATACAAGCACAGAGAAAATGATATGCAAAGTAATTCAATTGGGAAGTGTCTGAAATTAATACACACAAACAACCCACTGAGATTTAATGTTTACCATGTTTACCATTTACAGCTGTTCGTAAGGAAGACCTGTATTTACAGTTAATAGTTTATCTAATCAGTCTTTCACTAAATGAACTGTAAAAACTGGACACTGTTAAACTCGGATCCACCTGAGAGCAGCAGAGTAGCGAGAGGTCAAAAACCAGTATGTTTATAAATTACAACAAAACTTGTTTTATTTGAAGTTTTCTTTATATATATATATATATATATATATATATATATAATATATATATATATATATATATATACACGTATATGGCGGTGCTTTGTAACATTGGGTCAGGGACAACAGATGTAAATTACTACTGGTGTTTATTAATGACAAATAAATAAATATGCACCTATATAAATGCGCTCAAATACAGTTGTGTGCACAAGTTTGGGCAGCCCTGGTCAAACTGAAATTTTGTTGATGTTCTAAGTGAAAATAAGTGAAACTGGATTTGCTGAATTTAACAAACTGGGGTGATAAATATAAAATGTGGCCTATGCAAAAGTTATGGCACCTTATATGTGCCTTATATATGAAGATTATTCCCCCAAAAGGATGACACCTATATATATATATATATATATATATATATATATATATATATATATATATATATATATATATATATATTGTTTGATCATCACAGCATTTTTCACTGCCATGTGAAACTTTTCAGAAAGCTGAGAGCTAAACCAGCGCATCGTTCCTATCAAGTGCGTCACCGTTTTAAGCCGTTTAACCCCCGTGAGTTCGGTCCGCTGAGCGCGAGGAGGGGGTCATTACCTCCCTGCCCCTCCCCCTCTCCAGCAGTGTCCTATCGTGCCTCTGTGGGTTTAGATGCTCCGTCCATTCACTAAAATGCAAATAAATACCCAGAGTGAGGGGTGATTTGGCACTTAATCTGATCTGCCCCCCCTCCTTACTGACCCTCCTGCCCCCTTCCCTCCCCCTCACCATTGTGTCACACTCCGGGGGAAGTGTGTGTATGTGTGTGAGTGTGTGTGTGTGTGTGTAAGCTGTTGAACGTGCTCCATGAGTGCGAGCCTGCCGGCAGCATGCGCTGGAAAAAAATCTTATTTAACCTTAAAACGTATAAACTACTACCTGCTACTCCACGTCCCAGCAGTTCAACTGGTTTCTTTCCGTTCAAAAAAAGGCCTCGAGCGATATATCGTCAGTACTGGATAACAGTGATGATGCTGATTCGGTTTTAGTGACATAATTAGCACAAAGCATTTGATATCTGATAAAATTTCAGCTTTTCAATCCTTTAAATTCTGTTTAATTTCGGGAGCTTTACTCATCCACATCCTGCTATTTGCTTTAGACTGTTTAGGAAGAACAGTCAGTTTAAAAACCCATAAAAACCGAATTGAGCAAGGTTTCGTTATGGAAATGTGGTTTCTGTCCGTGTAAGATTCCCTCTGGTGTCATTTTAAGAGAAGAAAATGAATCAAAACTAGAGACACCACTTTTTCATTTCCAGTCGAAACCTCTGAGGGGAACTCCACGTATTTTTCAGAATTTCTGCATAGTTCAAAGGTCATTCAGAGTGGTTTGGTGTGAAATGCTTCGCGCTCTAGAGAAAGTCAGAATTGTTGACAGGAACCAGACATCCACCTCTAAAAGCTCCCTCACAGAAAGTTAGTATAGGAAACGGTTATGAATTCACTGCCTGATGACTGAGACGTTGCTGCATGATAGCTTTGAGAATTTAAATCCATTCATGGTGGAGGGATACATACTATGTAGGGTGCTATGAGGCAAAATAGTCCCCAATAAAACTTATTATTTCAGATTTTCCACTATTTTCCCATCATCAACATTCCATATAAACTCAGAAGACTCGTGTAGGTTCACTGGTGGTTTTGGATGGTAAATAAAATGTCTATATTTGTGTTGTAGTCATGGCGACGCCTGGTTCCTATCAGCACCACTGTAAAGACATCTGAACCATTTCACACCAAACCACTGATTTATGCAGAAAGAAATAAGATGAGCATCTAAAAAGCATCAATACTCACTTTACTATCATACTAATTACGACTGTATTGGTGGCGCCTCTAATCAAAACAGTCCAGTGAAAAGCTGATACTGTGCTATATCTGGAAAACATCCTGATATCATATTTTAATCTCTATCGTCCGGCCCTCAAACCAATCAATCCAAATCAAGCACTTCACATCAGCCACTGGCCTTTTAAACGTTATACAGTGCAGGTCCAAAGTGCAGAATGGAGGAGGGTGAGGCTTTAAAAGGGTTTTTTTTTTTTGTTTTGTTTTTTTTTTCGGGGACTGGGTGCAGCCCAAAGCAGATCCATTAGAGCCGGACTGGTCACAGGACTGGAAGGGGGGGGTTGTGGTCATCCATAATTAATTTTAAAGGCTAGAGAAAGATACC
Source organism: Colossoma macropomum (assembly GCF_904425465.1). Lineage (NCBI taxonomy): Eukaryota > Metazoa > Chordata > Actinopteri > Characiformes > Serrasalmidae > Colossoma > Colossoma macropomum. The sequence continues at coordinate 174,100 of NW_023495275.1, read as the reverse complement.
TTCTGCTCGTGGCCTGAGAAAGAAACGGGGCATTTTAGATACCGCCCCCCCACCTCCCTCTCCATGATCGGTGGGCTGCTGGGTCAGTCTAATTGTCTGCTATTAAATTACCCACTGGAATGTGAAAACCGGGGGAGCCTCCATCTCATCCAGACACGATGCAATAAAAAAAACGAGGCTACAAATTACAAAAACGCTTTCTAATTGCCTCGTCGAAATAATGGATCCTTTTTCGCGTGCAGAGCGTTATGGGTGATGTCGAAGATTCCCTCCATCCCTCCTCTGTACACGTTTAAGATGGGTTTTTATCTCCATCAGCATGTCCAGCTCTTTATGCATGCTTGTATAAAAAAATAAATAAATAAATAAGTTTTGAATATAAATATGTATATCGTGAAAGGATTAAAATAAATTGATTAAAATACATTTTAAGCCAAAACTTGATCACAAACAGTGTTTCAGGGATCAGGCAGTGAATTCACAACCATTTCATGTAGTAACTTTCTGTGAGGGAGCTTTTAGAGGTGGACGTCTGGTTCCTATCACCACCACTGTGAACAGTTCTCACTCGGTAAGTTTATCTAGAACAGAGCGTTTCACACCAAACCACTCTGAGTGACTCTGTTTACATCTCAAGCATTTAATTATGCAACATTGTAGAAAAATCGATGGCTTTCCCCTTTAACATAACACATATACACATATATATATATATATATATATATATATATATATATATATATATATATATATATATGCAAAGGGTCTTTAAAGGGTGAATTCTATTATTATTAAACGGTTAAGACGTAAGTCATCCACCGTGGTTTGATGTGATATATTCTGTTCTAGAGTCAGGACTCACAGTGGTTTTGATAGGAACCAGACGACAGAAAAGATTAATGCCTCTAAAAGCTCCCTCACAGAAAGCTATCAAATGAATTGGTTATAAATGTGCTGCCTGATACTTGAGACATTTTTCAATACCTCTGCGGTTTTGGCCTAAAATGTATTTTAAAATCCATTCATTGTGGAAAGGTACACTCAGGATGTTGTAACGCAAAACAGGGCCCAAAAAAATAATTACCAGATTTATCTATTTTATCATCATTACATGTCGCTGTTGTCGACAGAAAACCTCATAACTGCAAAATGGCAACTTTACAGGAGAAGGAAAAAACCTACGTTACTTTTAATGTAAGTCAATGGAACCAGAATCTTTTCCAAGTCGGTTTGAGCCGCTTCTTTTGGTCCATTCATTATGAAATTTACACACAGTGTAAAAGGCAATAGGCATTTTCAAATCATGTTAAAAACAGAAAAACGACAAAAATGGAGATACAAGGTTTTGTTACGACAGCAGCGCTAACGGAACAAAACCTCGTATCTCCATTTCTGTCGTTTTTCAGTCCCTATTTGCTTAGGAGAGGAAATAGAAGACTCAACAGCTCTGTACTAGGACGCATTTAAGAGAAAAAACAGCAGTGAAGCTTTTGAAGCTAATCGACGTATCTGATATAGGCTATTGGCTTCAGACTTAGCTTTATTGTGAAGCTTCAGGCCTGCATTTGGTCCCGAACCAAGAAAATATAGCACTCACGGCTACATAGAGTATTTCAGCCAATGTAGCACTGCCCCCTGCTGGTGAGACGTCATATTAGCCTTTTTGGGGAAAAAAAAAAAATAAAAAAAAAATAAAAACAGCACAGGCTTCCATGGTGGTCTGAGCTGGTTTGGTGCTAGTTTAGCCTGTCAGCCAGCATGGTTATGGTTGACCAGCTTACCAGCATCCAAAACACAGCCATGCTGGACTATGTTGTTGTGAATAAACATCAAGCTGGGAGTGAATGAGTCAAGCAGCCCACTAAGATTGTTAGCATATCACACCCATTTGCTGGCCATGAAGCTGCTGACTAGCTCAGTTCCGGCGCCACAGCGAACACTTAGCGCTAGAAGCCACCGAGATAACGTAAAACCGGAGACTGTTTACTTAATGCAGAGTTCAGTCCGTAGTCCAAACTTCAAAAGTCTGCTAACGCTTCTTTTCCTTCACCCATTACGACAGACGCTTCATTGCACAACCCCAGTGACACTTGGAAGGAGACTGAACTGGAACACCTGGCAGGAATTAATGGAATGGCCTTCAACATTCAGCAGTGAATTGTGGGAGGCTGATGGAGGACTTGGCACACGCTATCAAAAGCTTTGCAAAGAAAGACCCATTGGTGTAAAGATAAAGAGGAACTATATTTAGTCACATACAATCCAAACTACGTCCTACTCCTCCAGCATCTACTCATGCTCAAGGCTTCTAACGCAAACTAGCAACATAGGGAGGGAGGTAGCAAAGCTTCCACAAGCTCCATTTTTTCTAGAGATGCAACTTTAAGTTGATCACAAGCCAGAAATAGCAACTTCTTGTGGGGTCAGAATATGTTAAAGGAGCATTCTGGCCTAAAACGTGTATTTAATATGTTCTTTGTCATGTTATGTAGTGCAACACTGCGTCCCTCAGCCTCATTCCCTGCTAGAAATACCAGAAAAACCAGCATGCGCTGTGTTTTGGATGCCAGTATGCTGGTCAACCAGTAAGACCATGCACCAAACCAGCACTAGACCAGCATAAACCAGCTCAGAACAACGGAAGTTGAGATGCTGATCACCACCAAAACCAGCTTATGTTGTGTTCTGACACTGGTATGCTGGTCAACCAGAATGACCATGCTGGGGTGACCAGCTAAACCAGCACCAGAACAGCATAAACCAGCTCAGACCAATGGAAGCTGAAATGCTGATCACCACCAAAACCAGCATATGTTGTGTTTTGACGCTGGTGTGCTGGTCAATCAGTATGACCATGCTCGGGTGACCAGCTAAACCAGCTCTAGACCAGCTACACCAGCATGAAATGCATGCTGGTCTATGTTGTTTTTGTCCAGCAGGGCTGTTTTGACAACTTACAATTTTATATCCTTGATATCCATCAATATTCTCTCACTACAATCCAGCATGCATTGCACAAATATGACCACTGGGAACCACCCTCCCTTTCCTTCTTCTCCCAGATAAATAAACAAACAAACAAACAAACAAACAAACAAACAGCCCACCGTCACATATTCGCCCCGAAGCACTTGCAATTTCTCAAAAGCTCCTACGACCTTCAAGATACATCATCAGAAGCGGCTTCTCCGCACCTTCAAACCGGAAAATCTCACTCTTGGGACCCCGTGGGACCAACGTAAGAGGCGAGGGGGCATGTTTACGACAAATGCAGCAATGGTTAAAGTTTTCATTTTGGCTCGAGGACCCCCTTTAAGAGGAGCGCATTTCAGAGAACAGACAAACCGAGGCTTCTCTCCACGCCGAGCACTCCAGCTAAAAGAGGAACGCTCTCCATCCGAGGACGGAAAAAAGAAATAATCTCCTGAACGTCAGGCCTTATCGTGAGCACGGCCTGCTGCTGTATTCTGGAAGGACGTGTACAAACCTCGGGCGACCCCGGGGGACCTTGACCAGAATCAAGGAGGCCGCAGCGCCGCACAGCTCAGCGTTTTCCTCACACACTTGATAACCGTACGAAGCAGCTGAATCAGAGCTGCCGGAGAAAGTAGGAGAGCGAAGCGTGAGACAAAGTTCAAGACCCTGTGCAGCATGAAGCAATCCAACACATGAGAACCATTTCCTCCAGCTGCAGAACAGAAACACAGGGAGCTGAGATCAGTAGCAAGCGTGGTGCGCATTCTTTTGCGGCTGACAGGCCCAATAACATATCACTAATATTACTTCTGATAGCAGCAGGCCGAGGTCCAGCTACTGGTTAGCAGGCGGCCTCGCGTTACACTATAACTCTGGCAAATGAGCAGGTAAATGAAGTCACTGTTGTTGCTGTAGCTTTAGACTACGGGAAGGGTAACGTCAACAGATTCATTCAGAGGGGTTTGGTGTGAAACGCTCTGTTCTAGAGAAACTTAGAGTCAGAGCTGTTCACAGTGGTGGTGATAGGAACCAGACGTCCACCTCTAAAAAGCTCCCTCACAGAAAGTTACTACATGAAATGGTTATGAATTCACTGCCTGATGACTGAGAGTTAGTTTTATAATAGTTCTAAAATGTGAAGGGATACATTGAGGCAAAATAGTCCCCCAATAAAACTTATTATTTCAGATTTTCCACTATTTTCCCATCATCAACATTCCATATAAACGGCTATATTTTTGTTGTAGTCATGGCGACGCCTGGTTCCTATCACCACCACTGGACCATTCACACTAAACCACCCTGAGTGACTCATCTCAAGGACTGAATTATTCAGAAATTTGGGAAAAAACTGGTGGAATTCCCCTTTTCCGATCGCAACGAGGCTTCACGCCTTCTCTCCTGCGCTCTACTTAATGTGACAAGAGCTCCGCCATGTGGACAAAGGTGGTATTGCAGAACAAAGGCAAAAGGGAAGCAAACTAAAGTTTTTAAGTTTAAAATGACAAATTTAATGACCCAAAATGCACAGCTTTTCTTCCAAATTCAGAGATTAAACATGTTTAATTCAATATTTTTCTAGGAGCAGACGAAACTGGAGCAACACTACAGTGTCTAGACCAGCCCAGACATTTTGTAGGTACCTAAAAAAGGGACTGCTGAACATTTTAGAGTTCTGATTCATGATTACTTATGAAACGTTAAAGAGCCAGTTTGTAGTCTGTGTTAGGACACAGCTTTGGGGGGCTGCAGGCATATAAATGTACTTTTTAAAGCGCCTTTTATTTTCTCCATCTACCATCCAGAGCTGGTCCAAACAGAAACGAGCAGCAGAGCCCGAACCAGAGAAGCGGACTGGAGACTGAAACGAACCTGTTTTGCTGCTGAGGTGCATTAAGTCCTTCTCCACAGAGGAAGTCCAACTAATCCTTCACGCGCCATCTTCTTCGCGTGCGCACAGAGCTGACCTGCATTATCCCCGTTTGAGTGGTGAGGTCAGACAGCAGGAGTCCAGCAGGCCGGCAGCTCAGTCACCATCCAGGACAGCAGGGGGCGACATTGCCTAACATTATACTTCAGACTGCAGCGCGGAGCTCGACCGAGCGAGAGTGGGGCGTCGTGTGACGTCACGACGTACTGAATCAGAGTTTGCTTTTGTGATTTTTATTTTTATTTTGTTTGTTTATTGGCGAAATTCTACATACGCAAATCCAAATTTAACAATCCAGAATCCAGAATATGTCAAATTTGAAACTGAAACCAACCTGAAGACTAACTTTATACTTTTGCTATGAGTAAAATTATTTTATTTATTTATTTATTTGGCGAAATTTACAGATTAAAATCAAAATTTAATGATCCCAAGTCAGAATTTATCAAATTTGAAATTTAAACCAACCTGAAACTAACTTTATACTTTTGCTGTAAACAAAGTTTATTTATTTATTTATTTATTTGGTGAAATTTACCGATATAAATCCAAATTTAATAATTTCTGGTTAGAATTGATCAATTTTGAAATTGAAACCAACGGTAGGCTAACTTTATACTTTTGCTGTGAGTAAAGTTTCTTTATTCATTTATTTATTTATTTAAATATTTGGCGAAATTTACAGACATAAATCCAAATGTAATAATCCCAGTCAGAATTTATCAAATTTTAAATTGAAACCAACCAGAGACTAACTTTATATTTTTGCTATGAATGAAGTTTGTTTGTTTGTTGATATATTTATTTATTTATTTACATATTTGGGAACATTTACAGACATAAATCCAAATTTAATGATCTCAGATCAGAATTGATCAAATTAGAGATTGAAATCAAACTGAGACTGACTTTATACTTTTGTTATGAGTATTATTTATTTATTTATGTGTTTGTTTGATCAATTGTTTAATTATTCATTTATATATTTGGTGAAATTTACAGACATAAATCCAAATGTAGTAATTCCAAACCAGAGCTCATCGAATCTGAAACTGAAGCTGGCCAGTGTGTAAAATCCATCGCCTTCTCCAAAAACTTAAAACAACAAATTTCTGCACCTTTTTTTAAAATTTCTTTATCTGTGTGCCTCCCCCCTTCTTTTTTGAAATTATTGATGGGCGTTTTTTGTACTTGACCCATGTAAAGTATTTATCTATTTATTTGTTTGTTTGTTGAGTGATTGATTTACTTCTCTGATCAAGTTACATTATAGGAGAGCCATTTAAACCACTCAGTAAGATACAATAAACAAATAATAAACAAAGATGTAAAGAAATAAGGCAGGACAGGAGTCAAACAGTACTCACTAAACCCATAGCACAAAAATAAACACAACAAAGCACAATCAACACATTGAAACATCTTAAACCAACAAACAACAACGCTGTTCAACTTCTTGCCACATGGCAGCACTATCCCACTTCTGACATCACTGTAGCATCTGCGTAGAAAAAGACATAGTAAACATTGTGCTTACAGGTGAATGCTCTTTTATTGGGCAACCAGCAAGGGAACTGTCCAGCTCAGAGTTACGGAAGTCACGGAATGGTGGGAGAGGTCACCTCCAGCCATAGAGCTCTATGGTAGCCACACAACCCACACTCACTAAACCCACATACCAACACAATGAAGCACAGTCAATACATGCACACATCCTAAAATAACTGTCCTGGTCAACACAAGTGCCGCAGAGTGCGCTTTTCTTGGCAGTGGGCGCCCCCAGTCCTCTGTCGGGGCCACAGTTGTTTATCAACACACTAGTCCGAACTGCAGATCCATGGGTGTCCTCTCCACCAGGGTGGAGAGTCAAGAGAGCTCGGTATCCTCCTCCTGAGCACAGCGGGACTCTATACAGCTCGCCTCATCAAATCAAATCAAATCAAAACCGACAAGCCAGTGTCAATGAGGGCAGGGAGCTGCTTCCTGCCTATGCAGCATTTGACCCCAAGTCCACAGCAGCAACCAATCTTAACAGCTGGCCCACCAGCTCAGGTTTGCAGCGTTGTCTGGCATGGTGTCCCTCTTCTTGCAATGGCAGCACACCGGTCACTCTACCACCACCTGATCGGGGGATATCTCCTTCTTCCTCTTCAATCTCCTCAGCCGTGTAGCACCATGTTGCTCACCACAGCACTTCCATGTGGAGAATGAGTTTGACCCTTTCTGTCTTGGCGACAGCGGCTTGAGGGCTGACCAGTGTGGAGAGCTGCATGTGCTATCTCAGTTCCTCTGGCAGCAGTGCAGTCAGGAAGTGTTCCAATGGCAGCTTCACCTGCACAGCCTTCTCGAATGTTGGGTATGCCCGCCGAACCTTTGTGCTCAGCTCCGCTGCCAGCACACTTATCTGCTCCCCCTTTAGCCTCCATCCATCTGGGAGTAGCCTCTTGACTGAAAGTGGCACCACCGCCTGCCTTAACTGCTGCTGGATAGCCATGATCAACGTCGCTAGGTCATCATGTTTCTCCGCTGGCATATCCGCAACTACCTGTAGTGCTTTTCTTTCCAAGGCCGGGCATAGAGCATATTGTGGTGATGGCCACCGTTGAGCCATGATGCCGGGACGAAGTACAGCTCCCTCCACTGTAGTGCAATTCCTCCTCGATGAGCTCCAGCTGAGCTCCGCGGCTCAATACGAAAAAGTAACAAAGTAACTCAGTACTTAAGTAGTTTTTTCATTTACTCTTACTTGAGTAGTTTTATTTACTAATACTTTTACTTGTACTTGAGTAAGGATTTTACACCCCTGGTAGCCACACAACCCACGTTAACTAAACTCACATCCCAACACAATAAAGCACAATCAACACATTCACACATCTTGAACCAACGAATAACAACACAAACAATAGCATAACTGTTCAGAAATAGGCCTTCTCGCTTTTGACAAGCTGTAAACAGTTTAGCAAAAATAACCCCAACACATTTTACAAATATAAAAAATCAGAGTTGCCATCTTTAGCATAATAAATAGAAAAACTATTATTTATTTTTAAACAATCTGATAAAATTACGAACAAAATAGATTTGTTGTTGGAAATATATGAAATATAATAGTCTTAATAGTCCAGAAAGAAAAAAAGAAGGAGAGAAAGAAAAATGTTGAATTTAAGAAAACTGCGTAGGGGATTTGCGTACGACGTGACGTCATTGCGCAGCGTGCGTACAGCCTGTCAGGTGATCTGTGCTGGGTTTGCTGCGGAGCCTCGGCTGCTCGTCAAGGATGAATTTCTCACCGGTTTTCGTCGCTTTCGCTGCTGTTGTGAGCTCGTTATCGGGTAAACATTGCATGTTTGATTACTAGACAGTCTGAGTGTTTCACTGTGCTGAAGAATGAAGGTGTTAAAGCGGCAGAGCCGCTGTAATCCGGCCAGCTAACACAGAGCAGGATGCTAAGACGCTAACGACGCTAACGACGAGCTGCTGTGCTGATGTTTCTCTCCGGTTTAGTTCAGAGCGCTTATTTTCGGGCTGCATTACATTTAGAGAGTGATTTATCTGTGAGAAGAAGCGCTGATAGACACTTTAATACCAAATGAGACCAAAGGAGAGGCCAGTTTTCGGTTCCTCAGCTCAGAATAACGAAGATGACTGTCTGTCATGTGACTTCATCTCTCAGTCCCACCGTCGCTGCCGTGTTTCATATTCGTCAGGATTCGTGCCTCAATTTACACAGTAAACATGAATATTTCTGCTCTTTTTCACTGCATGTGCGCTGTTTGTCCAGAAGTTGGTGGAAACCAGCGTTTCTTTGTTGTTCAGATGGTTCTTCAAGGGTTCCTCAGTAAAGCCAATGGTTTTGCACCTATTGAACCATTTGCATGCTCGAAGCGCGCTTTGCATGGTGAAATGGTTCTTCAGGTTGATGGAGAATGTGTTCTATATGGTTCTGTGTAGAACCTTTTTTTTCTTTATAGCGCCAAAAAGGGTTCAGGATTGGTTCAAGATAGAGGGTCAAGATTGTAACAATAGCAGAACCCTTTTTGGTTCTATAGACACACTTATAAACCATTATTCGTGAATGTTTTTACTAAAGAAAACGGTTCTATATAAAACCATGAACACCAAGAACCCTTGACACGGTTAAAGAGTTCTTTGCATCGTGAAAGGGTTCTACGGATTGGTGGAGAAGGTTCTGTATGGGACCTTTTTGAAAATGGTTTTAAATAGCACCAAAAGGCTTCTTTGAGTGTTTGTGGTTCTATGTAGATCAGTTTTCTTTGCTAAAGGACCCTTGAAAAATGATCTGTATTAAGAGTGTAGAACCATTTTGGAAACAGTTCTATATAAAAGCATATATGACACGTTCTCCATTAATCGGAAGAAACATTTATGTTCATGGTTCAATATAGAACCATTGTCTTTACTAAAGAACCCTCGAGGAACCATCATAACAGTAGAAGAACCCTTTTCTTTGCTATACAGAACCATTTTCAAAAAGATTCTGCATAGAACCATCTACAGCACATTCTCCGTCAATCTAAAGAACGGGTTCACCATAGAAAGAACCACTTAAGCATGAAAAGCTTCTATATGGAGCTCATGGTTATAAATAGACTACTATGATTACTACTAAAGAACCCTTGAAGTACCATCCTTTTCAAGTATGTAGTTGGAACATAGCTGTGAGGATTTGATTGAGTATTAGTGAGGTCAGGTACTGATGTTAGATGATCAGTTGTGGATCCCGAAATCCTCCCAAAGGTACTGGATGGAGCTCTATCACTCCAGAGAATGCAGTTCCACTGCTGAACAGCCCAATGCTGGGGGGTTTTATACCCCTCTAGCTGGCACTTGACGTTGGGCATCGTATGACAAGAAACGTTGGCATCTAGTCATCCTTTTTAAACCTGTTCAGATTCTAATTAGGGGCTGCACAGTGCATCATATGTTATCTGCAGGAGTGGATTGATTTGCAAAATCCAAAATTTGATTCAGTTCAGTAAATGTAAAGATTATATGGAAACGTTTAATATATTATTGTTTTATTTTTAGTTTGTTACAGCATTCAACCTTATGAAAGAACAGTTCTGGGGTAAAAGCGGTGCCCAATCTAATGCTCCAGCCTATAGCCTATATATGTGAACCCCAAACCAACACACTGGCCACAAAAGTCATGATATGACAGTACAACATTGTATGATGCAATACGCTGCGGTGTACTATGGCTTTGTTCACACAGCAGGTAAAAGTGGCCCAAGTCTGATCTTTTTCTTCATATGTGACACAGATGTGTGTCTGTGTGTCAGTGTGAGCAGCAAAACACACTGAATCTGACATTTTCAATTCCGATTTGAGACGCTTTCATATGTGGTACTGAAATCTGATCCGTATCTGTGGCAATGCGACTGAACAGCCAGATCAGAATTCATGCGACTTTTATGTCAATCCAACTGGACATTTGTCATAATTTCGCGCTGCTGAGACTCATAAACATTTAGGCTGATGTTTCTGTGCCAAAAAATTAGAGGCGTATCCAAAACCCTCCGTGTTCGGAGAGGCCGCAGGAGAACGAGGCTGCAGCGTCAAAGAACAGTTAAAAGTCTCAAAGCAAATTTTAAAGAATCTGAAAAGACGAACCAAAGAAGTGACCGTGCCCTTTTTATGGCTCGAACACATTCTGGGTGATGAGCCCAGCTGTCAGTCAGTGAAGCTTCATGATGGCTCCTGTGATGCTGGCGAAAGATGAAGCTGATCCTCCGGGAGCGACTGGCGTTCGTTGGCAGTCGTGATTGTTTACCTCTGGATGAGCCGTGAAGTAGCGATCTGCTGAGCAGCGAACTGATCTTTTGCGCATGTGGGTCAGTTTAGGAGCTGATCTGTTCAGACAGCTCACATTTAAAAGATATTGCGAACAGCCAAACAAAAAAATCGGATTTGGTGAGGAAAATCAGACTTGGGCCACTTTTACCTGCTGTGTGAACGCAGCCCTAAATATTAAGAAAATAAAGGAACTGTTACTCCTGTTGCTTTGTTACATCTTTAGCTAATTGTTATTGGGACACTTTTTCTTACCCCCCCAGCCACTGATGGCTGTGGCATCACCGGAGACCATGTTTGCAGCGTTCAGGAGCTTTGTGCCACTTTTGCCGTATTAATATAACTCAGAAGATCCTGATCTTAGATACTGAGATCACATCGAAATGCTGAAGTGATGTTTTGTGTGTGGAATCCAGCGTGTCATCTGAAGTGTGTGTGTGTGTGTGTGTGTGTGTGTGTGTGTGTGCACTCTGTAGGTGTGTTTGGAGACCAGCTGACGGTGCTGCGCAGCCCGCAGTATGTGACCTTCAGGGAGGGCCAGTGGCCGCTGGCTGGAGAGAAGATTCCTGATCTGGTGGCGCTGACCATGGGCTTCTCTGTCCAGGAGGTAACGCAGATTTAGCTTTACTGGTTAATAATAAAACACTGGATTGGGATAGACCCCGTGTGACAAACACAAGTCGGGGCATTGGCACAATCCTGTTCGGCCCGCAGAATTATTTTATTTTCTATTACTATTGGCCAATTTCATTGTTAGCTGCACTACTGTTCCCAGCATGCACTGCAATGTAATGTGTGCTCCCACCCCCTCCCCAACAAATATCTGTGGGACAGCAGCAAAAAAACAAACAAAAAAAATGGTTTTAAAAACCTGCTGTACATTGGGGACATTTTCAGAGCTGTAACAGCGATCTGCAGCTAATGTAGTCTGTTTATATAAAACGGTTTTTATTTAAAATTATTTTTGAATTGTTTCTAATAATAGTGGCTGTTTTTGCTGTTGTAGTTTTGTCATAAATTTTATAAACACTCACGAGTTGTTTATTAAACAGTCATAGGAAAATGTTAAGTAAAAATAAGCCTAAAGGCCTCAGCGTACTTCTTGCGAAACAAAATTCTCGAGGGTTGCGCGAAGCCGAAATCGCCTTCGTGAGATTACAAGCTTGCATACTTTCTGCGGTTTCGTGTTGCCTGTTGCAGATGCTCCACGTGACGCTATGACATTTTATGATAAGTTTCATGATGGCTGGAAAATGATTCTATCACAGTTCTAACTATCGCGACGTTTGAGTTCAGAATGCTGCCATCATTTAAGGTGGAACGAGGAAATTCCAACAAGAAGCTGGAGAATAGAAAGCCAACTTCAGCCTCGTCCTCTTGTGCACCTGAATATAAGATAATCTATATGTTTTGGTGCTCAGTACTAGTTAGTACTACTGAATAACAGACTTAACATTTTACATTTAGGAGATATTCATTGTTAATTAACAAATGCATGTGTTTTACAGTGTGTCTGCCAAAGCCGGAGCTCCTCAAAGTTGTCCATCTTTGTTTAATGGCACGCCTCTTTTTTACCGACCAATCAGAGGCTCTGTTGCGTAGCGTCTTCGTCCACAGAGTTCGCCCAACTGCCGTTTGCACAGCACAGCGAACAAAGCCTCCTCACGACGTCTGCAGTTGTTTGTTTTCTCCGCAATTACGTCATATTGTTCGCTGAAGCCTGGCGAACGTCGTCTCCACAAGAAGTCCGCTGAGGCCTTTAGGGATTTGTTGAGATTTTTTAATATGGTCCTTTCAGTGGTTTAGTTTGACACCCCTGGAATTGACCAATGAAAAGTATGAGTTTAGCTTTTGCTGAATCCTGTACTCTCACATTTATTGGTTTGTAACTCTGTTTGAAGTCCATTTTGTGTGTTTGTTGTGTAGGATCTTGACTGGCCAGGCTTGGCCGCGGGCTCCCTGTTCCAGCGTCCTCGAGCTACTGCGCTAATCGCAGTGCGCGGCGTTGGCAGTTTGGATCTGCCCTCAAACACCTCCTCATACCCCCTGGAAAACGTAAGCATATCTCATTCTCAAATTCATTGTATTTGGCCATGACAAGCTTTTTACGTATAAGTAGAAGTGTTTATTAGGTGTGACTAAATCTCACATCTCTGAAATGCTAATTTTATAGGAGAAGCAAAAATATTCTTCACCTTAGTGAATGTTCAAGGTTTATTCCAAGCAATTTTGGTCAATTCTTGGTCAATAGTTGGCGCCATTTTGAGGAGCGAATCAGGGAGTGACTGCTCTGCGCGACACATTCAGTTTGCTGTGCTTTGTGAATGATTCACTTGCATGAAGCCGAGAGACGAGAGAGACACACACCTTTAATTCAGTGTTTTCACTCCAGGTTTGGAGCCGCTGCACTGTATAGTTTAGTGTTTCTCTCTGCTGTTCACCTCGTTCAGCTCAAGAAGGGATTAATTAGCTAATAATATCAGGTATTTTAACCAGGAAACCACAGTTATGCAGTGCAGGGGTTTCAGGACTGGAGCTGAACTCTGAACTAACTGCACTAGCAAACTTACAGAATCACGTCTGTCAAAACACGACGTCGTTTTCTGACCCACGACATTCAGCCTGATATTTTTACGTTAATGTTTCTCCATTCAAACCTCATTCAAATCTCCAGAAACAGAGAGTATATAAGTTATACCGGCGGTCTGCAGCTCCGTTAGGGGGACGACTGTTCATCTCTCGGCTGATAACGTTAGCTAAAGTTATCTGAAGGCTAGCATTGATCACATCTGTGTTAATTAGCTGATGTCGTTACCCTCCTATGATATCAGAGTGTTTCTCCTCTTTATGAACACCATGGGATCCTTTACCCACCCTGACGTGAAGAGCCGGTGGGCTTCTGTGCTTTTAAATGCTGTGAGAGACTCTCAGAATAGGGAGAGGGGCTGAGTATGAGATCAATATAAATGTCAGGAAAACACAAATTTGGTGTCTTTCCACCAGTTTAAGTGGGATCAGGAGTTCAGGGGGAAACTGTATTAAGGTCACAGACTATTTTATCAACTTTTTCAAGGTCACGTTTTTTCTCTTCCAGAGTAAGGAGAGTAATTTTAGCCATCTTTCACCTCTAGTTACGTTCGTGTGGAGCAGTGAAGCCAGAAATTCGGTTTCAAATATGTAACAGGAATATCATGTGACTGAGGGATTGGTTTGTGCGTCATTCATTAATTTGAAGGGTAGCTGCTGTTTTTAGTTGTGACAAAATATAGAAAAACATTAGAAGGAATTTGGTGAAGCAACTATCGTGTGATTTTTTGGTTGGGTTTCTTTGGTACTGATCAGAGAAGTTGGTTAAGCTGTGGGTGGAGCTGGAAAAGCCTGAAAGTGTTTGGTTTATGGTTAATATGTGGGCGGACAGACTTTCTGTCTGGTCGTTTTTTCTTTTTTCTTTTTAGTATTTTCGGTACAAAAACAGACAATCCAACAAACAGACAGACAGACATACACAAAGTCACACAGTTAATTATAATAAATTCAGACGAGGTCCTGTCCCAAACTTTATGTAAGAGTCAATCACTGCAAACCGGACGAGCTCTCTGGTCATTTCTTGAAGCAAAACCTCTCATTATTAGCGCCCATATCATATGAAAGCGACACCACTAACTCATTTTTTTGACCTAAGCCAATTGATTAATAAAAAAAGTTGATTCTCACCAATGTAATAAGTAATAATGTAATAAGATTTTATAGACTCAAGAAATTTTAGGACAAAGTATTGAAAGTTGAGTCATATGTTTTAAATCAAAAATTGTACCAAACTGAAAATGTTCATTGTTTAGAGATGAGTTTTAAGTATTTGAACATTACTAAATTTTTTAAACATTAATGAGTCAATGAAGATTTTGATATGCAAATTCATTTCTCTCTACTGCTGATTATCTCACTAGTATGTGTGATATTCTATATAACTTTACAAAAAAATACTAATAAACATAATTAATGTAAAGGAAAAGTAAAGGGACACGGACTTGGACTTCATCCATCAGCAACCCAGATTATTTATTTTAACAAAGGATTAATTAATCAAACCAGGTTTTGGATGATAAATACAAATAGTTCCAGATAGTTTTGAAACAAACACATTGACACATATGTGACACTTTTAAGCATATATATATATATATATATATATATATATATATATATATATATATATATGTATATACATATGTATGTATTTAAACATACATATATGTATATATGTGTCGGTGTGTGTGTATATATTTATATTTATATTTTATAATAAATTGATGTTAATATCAGTGTTTTTCTGAGCAAATAAATATGCACTGCCCAATTAAAAATGGCTTTTTCTCAAGTTTCAAACTTTTGTACAGCACTGCATGTATATAAATACTTTAGGACTTGTGGCTACAACATATTGTATTATGTTGTACCTGTATAGCTGCAACATCACCCACAGTTTAGTTTGCCTAGTGGCCAAGAAAAACCTTTAAGAGTAAAACAGGAAAATCCAAGTTATTGTAAACGTTGTAAAAGCGCTTTACATTAACCAGAATGATGTTAATTCTGCATTTTCAGGAATTAAGCAGACGCATGGTCAGGTGGTGTTCATGCTGGCTGGCTGATGTGAGTGAGCGATGTTAGTGTTGCGCAGTCATGGAGTTTCCATCTACTCAGCGGACAAAAATGAACTTCCCCCAATGCCACGAGACCTGTGGTCTGGTTTCCTGTGGCCTATTTCTCACTTATCACTCTTTATCTCTTTATCTCTCTCCAGCCTGTGCCCTTCACTCTGGACAGCGTGGCCAACACCATCCACACCCTGTTTGCCGAGAGCACCCCCGTGGTCCTGCAGCTCGCCCCCAGTGAGGAGGTAGGACTCAGTAAAGTCTACTCTGAAGCGCCAGCTGTGCATCGCCCATGTTATTCCACTTCATCTTTCCAATACAGCAAATCAGAATATTCAAATCAGTGCATGGAAATGGAAAACTGAGTCGCCAAAAAGCCCCCTGGCTTCTTCTGAACACGTCTCATTTAACATCTTTTGTGGAAACAACATTCAGAGATCAGATATAGCCATCTAGATGCGTCCTTTCAGGTCAGAGTGGGTGGGAAGGGGGCGGAGCTAATGCTGTGAAAGCACCTACACTGTTTTGGCTGGACTGTTTTTTCCAGACGTTGCTTGCAGACGCCATCATTTGTATTCATTCTTCATTATAAGAGCCTCACTCCTCCATTTTGCATGTTCGTGCCTGGGAGTGGAGTGTGCCGATTCTTATTGGCCCTTTAAACGGAGGTTTTTCAGAGACACATTCCAAACAGTGTTATGAGAAAAAAAGAAAAACAGGCAAGATGGCTGCGCGAGCGACTGAAGAAACCCACGAATGTGAAGATTTACTCCGTTAAGAAATTATGATTACCCCTATATTATCCTAGTTTAATGCTGTTTCAGTGTATTTTGGTCGTTTTCTTCATAACAAGCTTGAAAAATCGCTAGTATGCTGATGTTTCGGTAGCTAGCTAGCTAAATTTCTCATTCCACCTTAAATAGTCCAGCAGTTCTGACCCCTCAGGTGCCAGAATGTAACTGCTGCTTCATTTAAAGTGGAATGGGAAAATTTGAACCAGAAGCTGGTTGATAACTGACTTCAGCTTCATATCACTGAAGAATTAGCGGTGGGTGATAATAAATAATTGCCCCCCCGCTCTTTGAAGGAATATGATGCCCTAAATGTAACTAAAGCCCAGCAGTGAGGAGCTGAACTTTACCCTCCTCTGCTGTCACTGCAGACTGGCAGGGTCGCCTACAGAGCAGCGCTGGTAGCTGTTAATGAAGTGATGCTCATGCCCATTTCAGAGGGAAGATTTCAACCACTACCCTGTAACTCAGTTCCAAGGGGCAAGGAGACCCTCAAAATTAGGATTGGGCCAAAACATTGATGGAATCATAAACTTTGAATCAAAAATTGTGTCTGGAACCTGAAAACCTGAAAATGTGTCTGTTGTTTAGAGATGAGTCTTCATTTTTGAGTATGTGAACAGTCAGGAACGTTTAAAAAATCGAGTACTCAGAAGAGATTTTATATGTTTTATACATTATACGTTCCCATACTGAAGAACCAGTAGATATCCGGTTTATAATTCAAAGAAGGAAGCACAGAAATAGTACTGCAGCTGGCTAAAGAGGGTCTCTAGTGCAGGGTAAGCATATGGCTCAAAGCATATGACGCCTAGGAAGCATTTAGATTGACACTTGGTGTAAATTTCAAGCCACATGTGATGGACTATTGAACTGTGATCTAGGTCTTATATATAATATTAATAATAGTAATGGAAAGATGCTGTATGGTGTGATGGACGTGGTAGTCAGTAGGCTTAAACTGCTCATATCAGGGAAAACAGAATTCTCACTTTTTTGAATAAAGCAGTTTTATGTAACGCTTAAACACTGATACAGTTTCAAAATGCACCAGTCCATATATTCCGTATATGTAGACTAAGCTACAAAAACAGGCCGTTTTGGATTCATTGTTTCTTTGATGACATAAGAGCCAACTCGTTTACATATATCCGTAGCAGGTTAGCCCCGCCCACTTGCGCTGAAGTTCAGCTTGGACTGCTTTTTGAGTGAATCACAATACAGAAAAGCCAATCTGAACAGAAGTCATTTAGATGTTAGAAGTGGACATCAAGAAAAAAAGTAAATAATAAAATACAGCAGAAATGTCGGATGTGGCCCTTGAAGAGTCCTGTCTTTTTGTGGGGGTTGTTATTTTTGAATAGTGCCTTTCAGATTTATGTCCATTCCTAGTATCGATACGTTGCTAATATTCATAATAGTAATTTATAAACCAGAATTGTTTGGAATTAGTGTTAATTTACTCAGAAATCAGACACAATGCATCTCCACCAACAATGAACCTAAAGATACAGACACATGCTAAGGCTGTAGATCTCTCACTAACACCTCTGGGTGTAAGCTTTTTTTTCTGGAATTGCTTCAGAAAAAAAATTTTGCCACCCAGCAGGTTGTTTCCATCAGTTACTTTGAGCAATAAAAACACTTACATAATGTCTTTTTCTGTCACACAGGGTTTCTGTCTCTCACTTCCCTGACTTCCCTGTGACCTTTTGGTGTTACTTTTATTATCTTTCAGAGCAATAGTAGTATAATTAATATTTTGCTCTCACTTTATTTGGATGGTCTCCTATAGATTATCTACAGATGTTCAAATTGTTAACAGACTATCTGTTGAAACTCAGTTGATTCTAAACAGTGGTGAGGTTAGGGTTAGAATTTGGACTAAAATTGTGTATTTTAATATATTTTAAGTTGGCCGGCGTTTTATAACAGCAATAAGCCACTCGAGGCTGTGGTTTTATCACGGGGAAGGAAGTTTTACTCCGCTTCGCGCCGTGCCTAACCACACTCTTCCCCGTTGACCTGAGTTGAAGCAGATGTGTGATGATTTTGGCGTAGAGTTTGCACACTGCTTATTGGTGGAGCCTAAGCCTCTATTATTTATATTATTATCTATTATCTATAACTGCTACATTAGCCTCGTAGCTCCAGTGCAGAAGAAAAAAAGCAGACTTCAGACACCAAACATGTTTTGTCTGATCAGCTACTGGAACACGAGAAAAATTAGAGAACAAGGAAAAACAGTTTCCTCACACTCTTATTGACCTTGAACGACAAACACTAGAGTTTATGTCCTTTGAAAGTTTATTTATAATCAGTCTAATGTTGTAACCACAAAGTCAGCATGTTTTCACACCTTCACATCTGTGGTTTTTAAGCCTAGTCGCAGACGAGTGCTCATTCGGAAAGACTAAAAATGTGCACACGTCTCTGTAACGCTGACCTCAACAACAACCTCTGGTCTTCTTTCAAATGAATTGCAATTTCAAAGCAAATTAGAAATCTTTTGCTTAATTTTTCCAAGTAATGCGAGGTAGAGCCTGGCCGATATATCGTTTAGCCGTATGTATTTGCTAATCTTGACGACTCGCAGTTTTATTGGGATCAGAGAAAATATTGGAGATAATGTGGCAACAATTAAGAACTTTGTTTGGTCGAGGCCACATTGGCTTTCAAATGTGCGGGTGAGAAAAGATCAAAACCTTAGATCAGGGGTATCAAACTCAACCGCTAAAAGGGCCATATTAAAAGATCTCAACAAATCCGTGGACCAGAGAATGCCCTTCGCCACTTTTCTGTTGCCGCTGCTGTCTATCCAACTCTCCGGTGTTTTGTTTTGTAATGGTACCTAATGTGGTATACCTTCGTTATGGCCACACCATCTTCAAACAAGACAGATATTGGAAGTAAAAAGTAGTTGAGCTTCCATCTGTCTTGAAATCCCCATCTTTCACTGACCACCTCTCACTTTTGGCAAAGTAGGTCTTTTTTTAGCCAGCTGAGTGTTTATAGTGGTTAAACCGCTGCTGAAACACAGCTAGTGTGTCTGGTGATGTGATTGGTGCGGTAGGATTGAAGTGTAACTGCTGTCCCATATATTGCTGTTGAGAGGAGGGAGGTTGGAGTGCACTTCATGTTGCAGTGTATGCTGGGGATTGTAATGCAGCACACTGTGAAATGGGCTAATATTTAATAGAAAATGAGATTAATGTCGTTGGCCGGACAGGATCGTGCTATGGGTTTTGTGTTTGACACATGGGCCTTAGATGGTTGAGCCACCAAGGAGCCCAATTTGAGACACTCCTGTCCAGGCTGTGGTGCTGTCTGTGGTTCTGTATGGATGTGGAAGCTGGACTATAAGCAAGACAGGAGAAATATTGATGCCTTTGAATTTTGGTTCTGGGAAAAACCAATTCAGTGGAAAAAACCTTAATGCTTAGAACAGTTGAAGGTGGAAGACGATCAGCCACAAGATGGATTAATACCATCAGAGGAATCATGAACCAGCCATTCAAAAGCCTGGAAACCCAAACAGATAGAGAAACACTTTGGCCACCAGGAGTCAGAATCAACTTCTCTGCCCTTAATAATACTGTCTTAGGTTTTAGGCTAAAACCTTACTCAAAACTATCGTATAAAACAGCGTCTCGGACATCAGGCAGTGAATTCATAACCATTTCATATAATATCTTTGTGAGGGAGCTTTTAGAGGTGGATGTCTGGTTCCTATCACCACCACTGTGAACAGCTCTGACTCTGTAAGTTTCTCTAGAACAGAGCGTTTCACACCAAACCACTCTGAATGACTCTGTTTACATCTTAACCGTTTAATTCTACGAAATGAAATGAAATGTCAGAAAATCAGCTTAGTTTGCCCTAACTCTGCTTTTTCTGTGTCATGATTGGTGGATGACTTTTTATCTTGTTATATCAGCGTAGCAATGAATGCTGTATGGCTGCGCATTCATAGATGCTACATAGGCTTTGTTCACACTGCAGCTAAAAGTGGCCCAAATCCGATCTTTTTCTTCATATGTGACGCAGATGTTTGTGTGTCAGTGTGAACAGATAAACACACTGAATCAGACATTTTCAATTCCAGTTTGAGACGCTTTCATATGTGGTACTGAAATCCGATCTGTATCCGATATGCGGCAATGCGACTCAGTCTGAACAGCCAGATCGGAATTTATGCGGATTTTACGTCAGTCCATCTTAGGGTGATGTTCCTGTATCAAAAAAAAAGAAGAGACTGATCCAAACCCCATTCTGAAAGAGACGGCCAGACGCGGCCGTAGGAGAACGAGGCTGCAGCGTCAAAGAACAGTTAGTCTGAAAGCAAAGTTTAAGGAATCCGAGAATACGAACCAAAGAAGTGACCGCGCCCTTTTTACGGCTCTAACACATTCTGTTGTCTGTCAGTGAATCTTCATAATAGCTCCTGTGATGCTGGCGAAGGTGAAGCTGAACCTCCAGGAGCGACTGGCGTTCGTTGGCAGTTGTGATTGTTTACCTCTGGATGAGCCGCGTGAAGCAACGTGAAGCTCTGTTCTTGTGCGCATGCGGGTCAGTTTAGGAGCTGATCCATTCAGACTGATGTCGCATTTAGGTCACATTTAAACAGAAGTTGTGAACAGCCAAACAAAAAAATTGGTGAGAAAATCAGATTTGGGCCACTTTTACCTGCTGTGTGAACGTAGCCTTAGATATTAAGAATATAAAGCAACTGTTACTCCAGTTAGCACCACCACAGTCACCATGGTGTTGTTTTTGTAACATGAGAAAAGCTTCACTTGATGCATATTTACATAGATTTCTTTGTCCTTCTTTGAAAAATAAGCCACTTGACAACTCCTTGTGTTTAATGTGATTGGCTGTTCGCCATTAATGTCGCACTATCACGAGGCGTTTTTATTGGCTGAGGATCTAAACCTGAGTTAACAGATAACTGCCGTCATAAAACAAGTTCAGTTTGTTAGGCTTTGTGGAATTTTAGCTACGTGAAACAGACCCCTGACAACACCATCACCATCATTGTTAAACAGAACCATATCAAACCTCACACAAAAACTATGAAAATTGAAAGGTAATAAACAGAAACCAAAAGAAATTCTGCATTAATGTAATAATGGATTTACATTATTTAAGAATGTACGTTTGTGCTGTTTCTTGAAGGTTGAGAAATGTGACTATTGAGAACTGAGATAAATCAGCCAGCATCGTTTAACTGAAACTGCTAGAGTATAAACATTCAAATCTGAAATATATATTAAAAACAAAATGATCAACCTTTTGAACAAAGTGACCTGGGTATCATCACTTTAAACCTTCTATATGGAAGCCCAACACCAGCCATATGGTCATCATATATAAAGACTGCCTGTGATCTCCAAATAATACAAATGCTAATCCTTTCTTATATACAAAAACATTTATGCAGTTGTAGCTGCACTATGTACATCATTTTTGTTAAAATTGAAATTAAGTAGAATAATTATTTTAAATAATTCAGAAATGTCTGGTCGGGGCTTTTTCACACCAAATTTCACACCACTTTACTTATTAATGTCATACACACAGACTTAAAAGGAAGGTGATTAGGTCTCAGATGCAAAGTCAACATTATACTGATGAAGATAGTAGATGGTTGCCTTTGAATACTCTTTTAAACTTGCTCGCCAACATCAGATTCATCCACTCGGGGAAGGTTTCCGAAGCACAGTCCACCTTACAAAATGTTCTTCCGCACACAGCTTGCAGTTACACATTTCCACCAGAGAGGCCAAATCACTAAAACGCTGGTTTAAATAGTTCATTATACAATGAGATATTAAGATTAAGAGACCCTTATTAGTCTCAGAACCGGGAAATTTCACCTCCACATTTAACTCATCCATGCAGTGAAACACCATATACACACTGGTGAACACACACACACTAGGGGGCAGTGAGCACACTTGCCCAGAGCGGTGGGCAGCCCTATCCACAGCGCCTGGGGAGCAGTTGGGGGTTAGGTGCTCAAGGGCACTGCAGTCACGTACTGTCGGCTCAGGGGACTGAACCGGCGACCTTTCGGTCACGAGGCTGATTCCCTAACCTCCAGCCCAGTCTCCAGTATCACTCCACTGAGACGCCGTTGTTAAGCAACGACTTTGACAGCTGTAGGAGACGCTCAAGCCATTTGAACGTTTTTACTTCTTACTTTGCGCAAAAACAGAAAATGGACACTTTTTAAGATCAGATTTGACCGTCAGCCGATTTGGTCAGACTCTGAAGATGAGACTACACTAAATTCCCAAACTGTCATCACCACTGAGCAGCTTTTCAGTCGGCAGCTGTGACAGAAGAACAGCTAAACAACCTGGAATCAGCCAGAAATGAACCCAACACCATTCGCCAAACTAAACGGGCTGTAAGATGCTTTACAGACTGACTGGAACAAAACAACATTAATATTGATCAGGCAAAAACTGACAAAACTGAGCTGAACTTGATATTGCAGTAGTTTTATGGCTCAGTCTGATTTGGTCAGACTCTGAAGATCAGACTACACGTTTGGCGAATGGCATTAGGTTAATTCCTGGCTAATTCCAGGTTGTTTAGCTGTTCTTCTGTCACAGCTGCCGACTGAAAAGCTGCTCAGTGGTGATGACAGTTTGGGAATTTAGTGTAAGGAGCTGGAGAACGAACTGCCGGCTGTGCAGCGAGTGGGCGGAGTTCGTTACTGTGACGTAGCAACAAGCTGCTCGTTAAGGAACTATAATTTGGTGAAGGAACTGCGAACATTAAAACATATTAAACGCCGCGTTCACGGCCCAGTTTATTAATTTATTACTGTATTTATTTAACTATTGTATAAAAGCAATAGAACTCGAGGTCCTTCTCGTGTTCTATTGCTTAAGTATATCTATTGGTAGATTGTGTACAGAGTTTTTATTTCTACAAAACTATTCAAATTCAAATCTTAAGAAAATATCTCCTACTTGGAAACACAAATGTGGAACAGATTGTTGAGAATCTGCACTTTCCACACAACTTTTGTTTATTTCAATAAGCTGCGAGAGACAAATAATGAAAGGAAAAGTATCCAATGTATGTGTGTCTGTTTATTGATCTGGCTAACGCTGTTTTGTTTTTTTGTGTGCAGAGGCTGTATATGATGGGGATGGCGAACACAGTGTTTGAGGATCTGCCCGTCACTCTGCAGCAGATCAGAGCACGTCTGTCTCAGGACGGATCAGTGCTGCACTCTCTTCCACTCCATTCACTCAGCCGAAACAGCGAGGTAACACACGCACACACACGCGCGCACACACACACACATACACACACACACACATACACACACACACACACACACACACACACACACACACACACACACTGTCTGGCTGAATCTGGAGTGGCTCTCTGCTCCATTTATAGCAGTGGCGGAGGAAAACCTTTACACTTTTATTACAGTATTAGCGATACGAGCCCAGAGTTTGGAGCCAGTAAATATCAACAGCTAGGAAGTAAGAGAGCTAATCAGCCAGTTTGGCTATTTTAGTCCTGTCCTTCAGTAGTTACATACAGCAAGATACAAAAAGACAAACTGTCAATCTTAATTTGTTTGGCAATTAATTGTCATTGAATAAAATGTCATGATCAGGTCGGTAGAACCAAATATTGTAGCAACACCCAGAAATATAATAATATTTTGCCCTTAATAAACACCAATAATCTAATAACTGTGTAATAATGTTATACGTAATTATTTTTATTGGGAATTTATTACATTCTGAGGTTGATCATATGAAACACTATTATATTATTGGGATTCTGTCATATTTACAACTTGATCATCATTGATTTATTCTCAGTGTGTGATGTAATACTTTAAAAAGTCGTTGCTAAAGGTCTCTTACAGTTCATTCATGCATTAAAATATGGACTAGAAATGAACATTGTGATATAAAACAAAGTATTATATTATTTGAGAAAAAAAATATGATATTCTCAATAATTTAACAAAATATTACAAATTATTAACCTGAAAATGTAATACATTTCCAATAATGTAAAAAGATATTTCATTATCATGTACTCATGGGCAAGTTATTGGATTATTGGCATTTATTACATTTTTGACCAAGTTAAGTACAAAATATTGTCACATTTCTAGACAATATTATTGGGAAATCATTACAGTTTGTCTATTAAACATATTCTTCTATAAATCAGTGCTTTTAAATATATAGTAACATTGGCTTTCTTTCCCGATGCTGATGGGAGGTTTGCAGAGGTTGTTGTGGCAGATTGTATAACTCTATCAACAGGGCTGAGCTCTGTTGGTCTGTATGGGTAATTTTGTTGACAGTTATGTTTTTTCAGCTTTGGCAGTTTGTCTGTCCTCAAAACACAGTTGTTTTCCCCCAACCTGCGATACTCGTAATAGTTTATTTCTCTACAACCATTTTTCAGACCTGCTTTTTTCTTCAGTCATCGCAGTTGATTAATGACCAAAACAAAAAAATAGGCAACAAAGGAAAGCTTGATGTGGGAGAATGGCAGTTTTGACGTAGCTGTGCGCAAAGAATCCATCAGTATTACTTATTAATTTGCCCCAGTGTTTGTTCTGATTCTAAGTTGGGGAACAGAACACAAAAAGAGCTGTTATTCAAAAATGACAATTGTCCTCTGAAGCATCCCGAATAGAAGAAGAGACATTCTGTATTTGTCTTGTGTCCATCTCTTCTTATTTCTTTAAACATGCTGGACTATATTGTCACTGTGGGAACAAAAACCCAGATCTCCAAGACAGTAACTTTAGAGGAGAAACATACATATGTATATATATGTATGTTTCTCTGCATGCTTAGTTAGCCCCCTTTTACCCTGTTCTTCAGTGGTCAGGACCCCCATGGACCCTCACAGAGCAGGTACTATTTGGGTGGTGGATCATTGTCAGCACTGCAGTAACACTGACGTGGTGGTGGTGTGTTAGTGTGTGTTGCGCTGGTCTGAGTGGATCAGACACAGCAGTGCTGCTGGAGTTTTAAACTCCGTGTCACTGCTGGACTGAGAATAGTCCACCAACCAAAAATATCCAGCCAACAGCGTCCTGTGGGCAGCGTCCTTTGACCACTGATGAAGGACTAGAGGATGACCAACACAAACTGTGCAGCAGCAGATGAGCTATCGTTTCTGACTTTACATCTACAAGGTGGACTGACAAGGTAGGAGTGTCTAATAGAGTGGACAGTGAGTGGACACAGTGTTTAAAAACTCCAGCACCACTGCTGTGACTGATCCACTCGTACCAGCACAACACTCACTAACACACCACCACCACATCAGTGTTACTGCAGTGCTGAGAATGATCCACCACCCAAATAGTACCTGCTCTGTGAGGGTCCCTGGGGTCCTGACCACTGAAGAACAGGGTAAAAGGGGGCTAACAAAGTATCAGAGAAACAGATGGACTACAGTCTGTAACAGTAGAACTACAAAGTGCACCTATATAGTAAGTGGAGCTGATAAACTGGACAATGAGTGTAGAAACAAGGAGGTGGTCATAATGTTATGCCTGATCAGTGTATGTGTGTATGAGAGAATTACATAGTCAAGAATCACATAAGTAATACATTTTATATATATATATATATATATATATATATATATATATATATATATATATAATATATATAGTGGTAGTGGAGGAAAATCTTTATACTTGATATAATGTTTAATATAATGGTGTACCATGATAATTTAGGTGAAATATATTACTCATACAAGCCCAGGCCCAGAGTTTGGAGCTACTATTAATGGACAGCTAGGAATTCCTTCAGTAGTTACATACAACAACATACAAAAAGACAAACTGTCAATCACACTTTGTTTGGCAATTACAACCCCATTACCACTGTGTTTCATCACCTCTTCTTTTAACAACTCTGTAAGTGTTTGGGAACTGAGGAGACACTGCTGTAGTTTTGAAAGTGAAATGTTTTTCCGTTCTTGTTTGATACAGAATTTCAGCTGCTCATCAGTTCAGAGTCTCCTTTGTTGTATTTTTCATTTTATAATGTGCCAAATGTTTTCAGTGGTGACAGGTCTGGACTGCAGGCAGGTCAGTTTAGCACCCAGACTCTTTAATAAGGAGCAATGCTGTTGTAATACATGCAGAATGTGGTTTGACATTGTCTTGCTGAAATAATCAAGGCCTTCCCTGAAAAAGACGTCGTCTGGATGGCAGCATATGTTGCCAAAACATGTATATACTGTTCAGCATTAATGGTGCCTTCACAGATGTGCATGTCACCCATGCCGTGTGCACTAATGCGCCCTTATACCATCATGAATACTGGCTATTGAACTGTGCACTGATAACAAGCTGAGTGGTCTTTAGCCCGGAGTGTCCATGATTTCCAAAAAGAATTTCAAATGCTGATTCGTCGGACCACAGGACACTTTTCCACTTCCCCTCAGTCCATTTTAAATGAGCTCAGGCCCAGAGAAGGTGGCGTTTCTGGATGCTGTTAATATGTGGTTTGCTTCTGTAGTTTGAGTTTTAACTGTTTTCACAGACACTGGTTTTCAGAAGTGTTTCTGAGCCCATGCAGTGATTTCCACTACATGTCTGTTTTTAATGCAGTGCTGCCTGAGGGCCCAAAGATCACGACCAGCAAATACTGGTTTTTGGCCTTGTCCCTTGCATGCAGAGATTTCTCCAGATTCTCTGAATCTCTTAATGCAGTTATGTACCATAGATGATGAAAAGCAAATGTTATTCTTGAATTGTTGAACTATTTCATCGTGCAGTCTTTCACAGAGTGGTGAACCACTTCCCATCTTTACTTCTGAAAGACTTCACCTCTCTGAGATGCTTTTTTAGACCCAGTCATGTAACTGACCTGTTGCCAATCAACCACAAGGTGTTTTTTTAGCATTACATAGCTTTACCAGCCTTTTGTTGCCCTCGTCCCAACTTTTTTTAGAACCAGTTGTTGCCATCAAATTCACAATGGGCAAATATTTTTCAAAAAACAATAAAATTTCTCAGTTTCAACCTCTGATATGTTGTCTTTTACTATTTTCAATGAAATATGGGGTTTAAATGATTTGCGTTTTGTTTTTATTTACATTTTGCACAGCATCCCTACTTTTCTGTAAATGGGGTTGTAATTGTCATTCATTAAAATTTCATGATCAGGTCTGTAGGACCAAGTATTGAAGTAACACCCAGAAATGTGATGATATTTTGCCTATAATAAACACCAATAATCTAATAACTGTCCAATAATGTAATACAGAATCTAAATGATTTCTAAAAAAAAATTTGTAATGATAATGTAATACCTAATTTCATTATTTGGAATTTATTACATTTTGAGGTTAATCATATGCAAAATTATTTTGCTATTGGGAATTTATCATTTTTACCAGTTGATCATTTTATTCTTATTCTTAGTGAATGATGTAATACCAATGTAATTATACAGATTGCTTAACAACTCAGAGGCAAATGAGTGGTGGTTTAGGGATGCAGTTTGCACAGTGCTAATTGGTGCTTATAAGCACATATTACTAGTCAATTGCATTACCCTTGTAGTTCCAGTGTAAAATTAAAGAAGCAAACTTCAGACACCAAACCAATCTTGGCTGACTAACTAGATTTGGGGTTATGGGGACAACTGTGTAAATTTTGCTAAACTATTCTATTTAAGATTGATACGAACTCCTAGACCATTCTCCTATTCTAAACATAAACACAAAGCCAACACCTGCCCCTACTGTGTCGTTTAATACTCACTAAACAGCTCTGCGTGTACTGATTTAAAAGCTTATTTAATGTTAGATCGGAATCATTCACGGTTTGACAGCAGACCAAGGTGGTAATCCTGTAAATGTGCTTGGTAGCACGCATGCGGTTGTTTGCAGATGTGCTCACTTGTGGTAATTTGTTTTTCTCTCTTATCCAGGCTGATCTGCTGTTCCTGTCTGAGGTTCAAGTGTTGCATGACATCTCCGCTCTGGTAAGTCTCTTCACTCTCTGTTCTACAATATAAAACCAAGACAGCACTGATGTGTTTGAGACCACTGAAGGGTTACACAATGCACCTATACATACCCTGAGTTGTCAACTAATTAGGTACACCTACCTTGTACCTACACTCATTGGCCATTTTGTTATATAAATGCACTTTGTAGCTTTTATGTTGCTAAACAATTTATAAACTTTCAAAATTGACTTTATGTGAAATGCTTATAAAAACAGAAAGTGGTGATTTAGTATATTTTGTTTAATCTGTATTAAATTGAATTCAGGGTAACACTTCATTTGGATAGTCCAGTTTAGATGTTTTGTAGATACTTTACTTTCAAGTTACATTCAACTAAATATCTACTAAATGGACCATCATTGTCTTAAACACTTTAACCCTAACCTTAACCACAACCCAAAACCTAAACCCAACCCTGGTCCAAATCCTAACGCTAAACCCCACCACTGTTTAGAACTAAGTTTCAACAGATAGTTTAACAGTTTGAACATCAGTAGATTATTTATAACTACCCAAATAAAGTGAGACTGAATCCAGTGCACACACACAATATTTTACATTTTGTCTTTTGTTAATATTCATTTTTTTGTGAATTTTTATTTGTAGGAGGTAACATTTTTGCAAATGAATTCCTGATTTGATGCCTGCAGCACCTTTTCAAAATAGTTGGGACAGGTGCATGTTTACCACCATGTTACATCACTTAGTGCTTCCTTTTAATCATTTAGGGACTCCAGTTGATCCAGTTTTGAAAGGGAAATTTTTGACATTCTTCGGTTATACAAGTTGCACATCCTGTTTGTTACACGTGCAGAATGTTTTTTTCCCCATTGTCATGATGAAATAAGGATTCGTTGCAAACACTCATTGAGGAATGTTTTTCTTTGATTATTCGTGATGCATTTTTTTGTGGCGAGACTCGACTCATCTCAATAGATCAGCTACTGTCACTGTGTTGTCCACCTATATAGTGAACCGCTATGGCAGGTGTTTCTGACGTAAATAAGGACACAGTTGCATGTTGTGAAGGAATTTTAAGGATGTAGCTTATTTCACATCCACGTTTTGTCAATGTAGCAGTGTTTTTCTGGGCTGATAAGGTCGTTTCAGTAGTGATTAAGGCCATGACTCTCTTTGTTTCAGTCCCTCTCACTTCTTTTCTCTCTCGGTATGTCTGTATATAACATTATCTCTGTCTCTTGATTCTTTATAATGGTCTTTCTTACTCTCTTCCTATCTCTCCAGCTGCAGAGGCATAAGCACTTGGCCAAGGACCAGGCTCCTGACCTGTTCTCCTTGGAGCTGGCCGGTTTGGAGGAAATTGCTCGTCGCTACGGCAACGATTCACCCCAATTCCAGGATGCCACCAAGATTCTGGCATCTGTGCTACAGAAGGTAAACACTAGAGGGTGTTTTGTCAAACATCTCAGAAGAAATGGTAATCTAGAACCCATTTGGCCTTGAGTAGACACAAGATCAGCACTGCTGCTCTGAGGTACTGATGCATATGTGCCATGTTCCAAATGAATCACTTTCCTTTTCCTTTTGGAAAGTATCCAAAGGGGAATCAAACTCTTTGGCCCTCCAGGTCTGGAATCTAGCATTCTACCTCAGTAAGAACACCTCATTGGACTGTTCATATTGAACTTGGCACGTTAGAAGAGGGAAAATAGGAACTTCCTGCAGGGCGGTGGAGGCCAGGACTCGAATTTCACACCCCTGCTAAAAAAGATTGAAAACTTTCGGCCCAAGCAGCTTTAGGCCCAGTCCCATCTCTTATTTTTACCGCTACCCCTTGTTTTCGTGTTTTGTCTTGTCCCTTGAAACTGCATTACAGGGTAGTGGTTGAAATCTTCCGTCTGAAATGGGACCCTCAAATAAAAGAGCATCACTTCATTAACAGCTACTAGCGCTGCTCTGTAGGCGACGCTGCCAGTCTGCAGTGACAGCAGAGGAGGGTAAAGTTCAGCTCCTCGCTGCTGGGCTTTAGTTACATTTAGGGACACATATGCCATCAAAGAGGGGGGCAATTATTTATTATTACCCACCCCTAATTCTTCAGTGATATGAAGCTGAGGTCAGATATTCACCAGCTTCTTGTTCTAAATTTCTTGTTCCACCTTAAATGGAAATTTAGCTACCTACCAAGACATCATCAAACTACTAGCGACTTTTATGCTTGTTGAATATTGGTTCCAATTAGAGATGGAGGAATGTTGGAGGTACTTTTGCTGCAAATAGACGGTGATCGCAAAGACCAAACACTGTTTTCTTCACACACTGACTGCACAGCCAATAGTGTGCTATGCAGGGATTAAATATATAGACAAGCTGTTTCTCTTCACATGCACAGCTCAAAAAATTACAAAGGCTGGAAAATTTATCGTTTTTATATTGAAAACTCAATTTAAAAGCTGTGTTGAAATCACAATTTTTAGGGGGGTTTTTTTTGTTTTAGATTTTAAGTAAAGAAAAATTTACCTAAATAGTGTGGAGTTTTCGAACTGCCTGTGGAGGAGTTTGACCAATCAGAAGCAACCAAACACAAAAAGTCCAAAGGTTCAAGCCTCAAGCCAGAAAAAAAGTGCATATTCTGATTTTCTTGGGAAAATAACTAATTAGAAAATAATTACAGTTTCATTCGCAGCCTGAACAATCATAGACATCACCCCAGATTGTTTGATTACAAACCTTTAAAAATTTTTAAAACATGATCACTACTCTCACTCCTAGAGTTGTGTCTAAAGCTTGTGGAGCAGTAATCGACATTAGGGGCATTTTTTAAATAATTAAATATGTATATTTGTTTTGTAGCCTTTATAGAAAAGCTGTTCAGGGAATACCGACTGTTTTTCAGCCTTACAGTACACAAAATATGTGGTTGCAGTTCTTATGTAAGTAGATATTAGTACTTCTGTATTTGTTTTTTCGAATTTTATGTCCATATCGTGCAGCCCTGCTCCGCACTCAACTCTGCAGTTAGTCCCTGGATTTAGTTGGTGTGTTTGAACAAGAAAATCACAAAACAGTGTTGGACCCTGTTCTACTAGGACTGGAAATGGACACCCTTGGTATATGACAGAAGAGCTTGTTATTTATCTGATTAGTTGAGTTAAGTGTGTTAGGAGCTGGGAAATGTGCACGGTGGGGGTCTTCCAGGACCAGGCATGGGAACCACTCGTATATGAGAAGTTTTTCTACAGCGCTTCACTCTCCACAGTACTACTGAAAAGTTCTGACCACAGGCGTAATCCCTTCAGTCGTAACCGCCATTGTCGTTCTGCCTTTTGCTTTCTAGTTTGCTGACGACGTTTACAGTGTCTATGGCAACAACGCAGTGGTGGAGGTGGTGACCGTGAAGACTTTCGAGGCTCCACTCACCAGGAAGTCTCGCTCCATCCTGGAGACCAAGCAGATTGTGAGTATATCTACATGGTCAATCATGGGTTTGTTCCCTGCTGATCTCTGCTGCCACACAACTGAAACTATCAGTGAGCGCGTTCACATGCACTTAATAATCTGATAACTGCAGAAAATCAGATTTTGTCAGTAATCCGATCAACACATTTACACGCACGTGAGTAGTCAGATAATGGGGAAACTCCGGGTCTACATGAGTCAGACAGTAATCAGATTTCTGCTTTGCAACCGGCCAATAAACTCAGAAGAAGACGTGACGTAAACGTAACGTAAAACTTAAACTTCATACCACAGCTTAACATTGCGCCACTTTACCTGAAAATATGAACATACATCATCTAGAAGATGAAGATTATTCAAATCCTTCATTTCGTGTTTGGTTTCAACGTCGCTTCAAAAGTGTTTTGCTCTCGCGCGACACTGCTTGCTTATTTCTGGTACCGCTGTCCGTTTCGCGCATATGCAGATGGAAAAATCTGAAAGAAATCAGAGTAAGAGTTCACATGTGCTGAGAAATCTGATTACTGAGCTAAAATCCAGCATCTTTATTGGATTTCTGAATCGGATTTCCAGATCGGAGTATGGTGTTTACGTGACCATTTGAATAATCAGATAACTGCAGAAATCAGATTATGATGCAAAAGCACTCAGTGTGATGTAGTATATTAAAGCAGTAGTTTAATTTACACAAATTTACCCCAGTTAAAGTCATTCAGCCAAGACCTGTTTGCTTTAGTTTTGTACTGGAGCCACGACACACTTAATGAATCAGTTAGCATCTTGCAGAATTGCATATCCTTGCGTCAAAGCACATTGTTATCTCTAATCGTCTCGCTTATGTGCTTTCTGACACTGTATAAGATTGGCTAATTGGCTGCATTTCAAATAAGAGCAAAACTGTAAATTTTAGTGTTCACTTTAAGACAATAACACACTGATTATGAATGAACTTCAAGCACCATATTCTATAGTGCAGCGTTTTTTTGTTTGTTTTTTTTTGTTTGTTTTTAAATGAAAGCTGTGAAACACTTTCCAGTCTCCTCTTTCATTACGTTTCAACTTCTCATTTGTTTAAGACAAACTCTGGCCATACCAGAGCATTATTTTTAGCATCACATGCTGCACTGAAAGCACATTACAAACAGACGTCTGCCCAGACGCACATGTTGTTTAGTTATTATTATATCAAAACCACAGAGGCCCTTACAGGAAAATATGCAGTTGACCTACTTTTGGTCTGCTACATGGTAGCTAATGAGCTAATGAACGCACATTCTCAACAGCCCACAGTCTTAACAACTTCTTTGATTCTTCTGAAATCGAGGAACTGTAACCTCACCACGAACTCTCACCAAAACTCTTACCTTTCCCCTTAATGTGAGCGTCAGTATAACAGCCAAAGACTGGCTTTGCATGCATGCTTTCAGACAGCTTTGTGTAGAGCAGAGGTATTCAAACCATAGGCCCCCTATTGGGTCGTGAAGGAATTGCAGGGGAGGCGTGGGTGAGAGTTGAGAGAGAAAATTGCAAAAAATAAATATTAAAACAACTCGATAAAACTGTTGTTACAAAGCTCTTATTGTCATGTGCTGCTTTTTATTTACCTTTATTTTGTTAGCCAGTTAGTGGACAAATGGGATGATTTGACCAGATTTTCTTCGTACATATGCGGTAGTAGTTTGTTTATTGACAAGTTTGTTTTGGTTGAGCATGGCCTCAAGTTCTCTAAAAATTAGAAAGGGGACCCAAGTGGCGCAACCGTCTAAACGTTTTTACTGAGTTCTCTTAGTCATCAGATTCATCCACTTGGGGAAGTGGGCGAAAAGGCAGTGTTGCATGCAGTTACACATTTCAACCAGAGAGGTCTCTAAATCCCCAAATATTACATACCGCTTTAAATAAAAAATTTACAGACTTTTATTTTATACTTCCAGTAACTCGCTAGGGTCCTCAGCATACCGTCCTATCCCTGAGATTACTTTAATGACACAAGCCAAAAGGAGTAAGAATATCTACTCTAGTAGACTGGAACAGAGGCAATTCTGAGCTTTCTCTTTATTGGAGAGGCAGATTAACTGGCTCTAGTAGAGCTTCTTGTTCAACAGCCCAAGCTTTTTTCAATAGCCGATTGGCCTTAAAGTTGCAGTTAGTAGGATTCTTACATTCAGAAAGCATTGCGAGGTAATAAACAATAGGGTAGAGTGTCATTATATGGAAGCTTTACAGGGTAGCTTTTCCTGCTAAGACTAAGTCCTAGAAGTACAAATCAAATTAATCCAAATTTATTTTTAGTTACAATTTTGGTTCCCTGGATTTATGAAAACAAGATAACGGAGATAAAACAATTATTGTGCCTCATTCCGTTCTGCAATGTTGCTCTCATATTGTTTTGTGTTATAAATCCAGTGCACATCTTTCCTTTACTGCGCTTTCACCCCTTCCTAAAAGCCCAAACTCATCTAATTTATTTTGTTTAGTATTTTTATATATGGTTAGGAGTGTGTGTGTGTGTGTGTGTGTGTGTGTGTGTGTGTGTGTGAAAAAAAAATGTATATATAAAACTTGTATCTCCATTTTGGTCGGTTTTCAGTTTTTGACATAATTTGAAGATACCTGTTGTCCTTTACATTGTGTGTAAATTTAATGATGAATGGACCAAAAGAAAAAACCCAAAATTACTTGTCAAAAAAAAGGCTGGTTCCATTGACTTACATTGAAAATTAAGTAGGTTTATTTCTTGTCCTGTAAAGTTACCATTTTGGAGATGCGAGGTTTTGTGCCGACAGCAGCAAATTTAAATTATATGTATATCATTCATTGGAAATCCACTGTAAAAATGACAAGTTTTTTGAAGTTTAATAAATGCATGATGTTTCCAAAGTCATTGAGTAATCGCATTAAATAATCGTGATTCCAATATTAATCCAAATAATCGAGCAGCCCTATACAGAACATGACGAGCAGCTTGCAAGTGGGTTTTTAAAATATATTAAAGTGGCTTGATGAAGAATAAACAGACGTTTATAGAATGAAATGAAACCGTAGCCCCAGCGCAGAGAAACGCAAATCTCAAACATCAAGACAGACATTCTGACCACATCATGTTTAGCCGTGTCTCTCTGGTTGCTCAGAATAGAACTGAGAGCTTGAGAAAGCAGTTCTTGTAAAACCTGCTGCAGTCTGATCTTATAATCTTCAGTCTGTCTTTTATACCTGCCGCCGCATTAAACACACGCAGCTCAGAAACAGCAGCACATGCCACTAACCTACTTTCTGTTTTCTAAAACGTACCAGTCACCTGAATGTGTTCTTTTATCGTTTGTTGCAGAGCAACCCAGGAAGCCCCTACAACCTGGCCTACAAGTACAACTATGAGTATGCGGTGATCTTCAACATCGTGCTGTGGCTGATGATCGTGTTGGCTTTGGCCGTCGTCGTCATTGCTTATAACCTTTGGAACATGGACCCCGGCTACGACAGCATCATCTACAGGATGACCAATCAGAAGATCCGGATGGACTAATTGTCGCGCTCCCCCTTGCATTCCATTCCATGTTGTTGAGTGTGTGTATATGTGTGTTTCTCACTTAAATAAGATTCCATTTGAACCTTCAGTGTATGTATGCTTCTGAAATGCGTTGTACAAAGACACGTCACATTGAACTGTAAATGTTAAATGAATATTTGAAGAATATTTATTGATGCCTGCTGTTTGGTAGAATCTAGAGACCAGCTGAGTAAAGTTTAAGTTCAGATTTCACCCCTAAAAATGCTAATGTGGCTAGAAATTTAATGGAAGGTTGTAGGAGGTACATAAAGTTCAAAATTTTGGATGACTTATTTATATATTTTAGAAAATATAAACCAGTTTTTTTGAAGATATGAGCAAGCTGATAAGCCGCTAGAGTCCAGAATGATGAACAGAGCTGTAGATGATTCCATAATAATTGAGAAAGCTGTACAACATTGAAAATTATCATCATAAATTTAGTGAGGTGATCAAATGATCATCATAAAATCATAATAACAATATATTATTAATCAATTCTTTGAGTTTCCAAACGTTTCCTGAAACTTTGAATTAAACATTTTAAAAGTTCAGTTTGTGTATTAAATAAAATGACAGTAATTGTTAATTTTACACGATAACAAACTGTTATGCTAATTTCTGTCCACTAACTTTTATTCACTATTAGCCACATTAGCATTGCCTGTAAGATGAACTGGCCGATACAGGATGTAAATAAGTTCACTGTCATTGCATTTCTTGGTAAGTGGAAAATGTACAGGCTTAATTTGTCATGCTACACTCGTGATTGTGTGCTGTGCTGTTTTCTTGTGTTCCTGAATTGTCTTCAAATTGAAACCCAGCTTTATTTATTGTGTTATTGATTTGAAAGATCTCTTTTTATTCCTGATACACTGGACATGCAATATAATGCTCATCACATCACATCCATGTGCATTTGTACAGCTTATGGTACAGATACAAATGTGTAAAATTGATGTGCCGAACGTAGAAAACGAGTGTTTGATTATTTCTGGCGTGACCAGAGTTTGTCTGCAATATTGTATTTGTGTCTTAAACAAATGAGAAGTTGAACCGTAATAAAAGAGGAGATTCGAAAGTGTTTCACAGCTTTAGTCGTCATTTTTAAGCCTGTGCAAGCGGGTTTAGCGCTGAAGCCACAGACGCTACAGGTGCTGTGTGTGAACTCATGGCTGAAAGTGTTCTTGGTTGCATGGCTGTTCACACGAAGTTCTCCTTTATTGCATCTACAGCGCAAATGCACAACATTATTTCTGAGCAAGCTTGTCTTCACTGTTATTTCAGTCACAAGGCCACAGCATTTGTTTTTATTCAGAAGAAGGAACCAAGTTTGTTCACCGTTAGCATGACTTCAGTCACCCAGACAAAATGTCATGCAGCGCGTTATTGCATAACATCCGACCATCTGGAAATTAGCCTAGTCACCAAACCTGGGAAATGCAGTTTCCAATCAGTCAGCACACTTTCTATATTCGTGCATTATCAGGCTGCTATCACAGACCCATTAGGCCAAAAGCTAATGTGCTCAAGTGTCAGTTTGAGGTTAGGTCATGTGGAATGTCTCATGATGGTCATGCAAGTGTCCAAGGTCCTTCAGCTTTCTGCTGGGCAATGTTTGTATGTAAACCATGTATCTCCATTTTTCAGTTTTTGACATAATTTGAAAATGTCTGTTGTCCTTTATATTGTGTGTAAATTTCATGATGAATGGACCAAAAGAAACGGCCCAAAATAACTTGGAAAAAGTCTGGTTCTATTGACTTACATTAAAAGTAAAGTATGTTTTTTCCTTCTCATGTAATGTTACCATTTTGGAGATACGAGGTTTTCTTCCGACAACAGCGAAACTACTGAAGTTAGAAAGGCCATAAAGTTACTCCAAAATGGCCGTCATGAGGTGGGGAAATCAGTGAAATGTGTCCTTACAGCATGCGGGGGGGCATGTTTATGACCAAACGTATAAGAAGTACGAAGGAAGAGACACGTGATGTTTCACCCACATGGCAGACCCGCCATCACACTCCCTCCAACACTTATCAACCCTCAGGGTAAATCTCACCTCCGTCTTAAGTGTTGATGGAGGTGTCAAAACTATTGTTGCACAGCTCTGCCAGGTCAACTCCAACCAGTACTGATCTTTGCATGTCAATTCAGTGTTGAATCGACAGAAATCAAACGTCTTTTGCTGCATAGCCAACATGTCTGTGAAACAAGATGAGTGCAGATCTTCAGGCTCCTTGCCGAGGTTTCGGGAACTGTAGCAGAGCGTACGTGCTGTTGGCTTGACTCTGCCTCACACCGCTGGTTGACGTGGGTAGTTCGATCTCTTCATACTGAAAGAATAATGGCATGATCGAAATTTTAGTTAATAAAGGCAACTCTCACATTTCTTCCCACTTATCAGATGTAGTTTGGAAGAACTGCACAGATTTCCACAGTGGTTTACTGTGAAATCTGCATTGTAGAGAAACTGACTGACTGATTTCTTTACAGTGGTAGTGATAGGAACCAGACGCCTGCTGCACCAGCCATACGTAAGTTCCAACGTAAGCTAGTTATAGCGTAAGTGTTTACTTCAGTTCAGGTTTATTAGTTAATAAATCTAAATGATTTGCAACACACAAACTAGAGGTGGGCGATACTTTTTAAATTTTCACGATACACAGTATATCACAACATTTGTTTTTCAGACATCTAGTCAGTTGGAACTGACAGTAGCGCTACATCTTTAAAAAATACTGTCCAAAACTGTGAACAACAATGATTTTTTTTTGGTCATATTTGGCACCAAATCTAGTTAAACTGGACTAATTTTACAAAGAAACATGAACTACTCATGATATCTTTGATATTGCTGATGTCAGAAGAAAACCATGTATCTCCAAAATATTACCTTAACAGGAGAAGGAAAAAACACACTTTACTTTTAATGTAAGTCAATGGAACCAGACAAACGACAAAAAATGGAGATACAAGGTTTTGTTCTGACAGCAGTGATATGCTCAGAAAAGCGCACTGTGTTGTGAAGTAATTCATCATGATAATCATATATATTGTTATATTACCCAGCCCTAGCATTTTTTAGCATTGCTCAGAAGGGAAAATCAATGGAAACATAATAGATTGCACAAAAAAAGACAAAATATGTCATTTTTGGTTGAATAAGTTAAAACCTATATGCTATATGTTGTGATTTTACTCACAGCTCTAATTAACGCCCCAGCTTTGGCTCAATTAGACTCTGCAGCTGCAGAAATGTTGGATCACCAGAACACGCCGTTTAAAATAGCTGCACATTCGCTTGTTGCAAGGAAATATTAAAGGATAAACAGACAGTGGCTATAAGAATGAATTTTTATTCTTTTTAACTTGTTTACATTATTCTATACTAGGTAATTATCCACTGCATGCAAAGAGTCAGCACAAGCTGCCATCACATTTCATGAAAGCGGGTTTTGTGATTGAGCATGTTATCTTCATGTTAAAGCGATGTACGCATTAGTTAGTTGTTACTAGTTAAGGCATGACTTACAGATTGACGGGGTAACCAAATTTAACAAATGGTTAGTCTGAAAATAACGAGTGGTAACTACTTAGGACTTTATGCACAAACCTAAGAACAAACTCACACAAAACCAGTGCGACCCATGTCTACAACACAAATATTGCAGATTTATTACCTATTCAGTACAACCTATGAATGTACCTTCTTTATTTATATGTAATATTGATGTTTATAAAATAAGTTGTTTTGAGTACTATTTTGCCTTACAACATCCGGCATGCACCTCTCCGCCACAAAAAATACATTTTAGGCCAAAACATTTCTAAAAACTATCATAAAACAGTGTCTCAGTCATCAGGCAGTGCATTCAAAACCATTTCATGTAGTAACTTTCTGTGAGGGAGCTTTAGAAGTGGACGTCTGGTTCCTATCAGCACCACTGTGAACAGCTCTGACTTGGAAAGTCTTTTTAGGACTTTCTGTTTTCCATCAAATCATTCTCAAAAACTTACATCGACTGTTTAACTGTGCAGCAATTTTGTAAAATTGGTGGGAGTTTTAGCACTGGAGCTACGAGGCTAATGCAGCTAACAAGTAATGGAAGCTTATGAGCACTGGCTATATATAAACTGTACACTGTGACACACTTTGCTTAGACAACTGTGCTAAGTAATCTCAGTTGACTTGTCTGTGTGGTGTCTGACTGTATGTCATACTGCTAGCGCCAAAACATTCACCCACATTAGCCTCGTAGGTCCGGTGCAAATCTCATGCAGCAAAGTGTGGACAACTCCATTTTCTTTTATGGCTGAAAACTGTATATTTGATCTTTCACTGCTTTAATGCACTGCTTGTATGAACACATTGCTTTTCAACTATAATAATGACCCATATTATGTATTAGTGATTACCACATGCTAATGCAGATAAAATAGTGGTTAGCATAGCTGCCTTGACTCTTGGCTGACCCTTACGGGACTTTCGATTTCAGCAGCAGCAAACAGCGCACACGCCAACACAGACAACAAAGCTAAAGTCATCATATTAACTTCAAATAAATATATATATATATATATATATATAAAATTGATTTTCTAAATAAAAGCCAACACACATCCTGTACAGAGAACACAATGCACAATTACTGTTCATTGGCTGAATTTAACAGATCAAAAAAAAATGTGGTGTGTACAAAGTTTAGGGAATGTTTATTATAGTGTTTTATTTTTTTCAATGTGTTAAACTCAACAAATAAATAGAAACCGCTTTAAAATTTGCTGAAAGTTACCATATTTAAGTGTTTTCTCTGTAGACTATTTGTTTGTTAGGGGTCTTTCAGCTTTTGCGTACAACTGTAGCTTTGATAATAGCAGAAAAGCTAAATGCAGTATGCTCACCTGTACATTGAGGTCTTGATGCCGCTGGACATTAGACTCTTGAGGTTGTGGTTGGAGTTTTGGCCTTTTGCAGCATTGAACTGTCAGACCTGAAATATAAAGGGATAGTTTACACAAAAATTTGAACACCCCCAGCAAAATTACACTTTGTTACACTTTGTTGATCTTGAAAATAAGTTAACGCTTTAAATGATCAGGGCCCAAAGTTTTATTACACACTTTTATAATCTAAGAATAGCTCAGCCAGTTTGCACTGGAGTCCCTGTAGTTACTGAATAATAAGGCTTGGTATGTAATAAGCCTAGGATTTTAATGGGTTAACACATCCTCTACAGAGAACACGCTTTAATGTGAATTTTGCTGCCAGTTTTAGTGCTCAATTTTAGTTTAACATATTGGGGGAAAATATAAAATGAGCCATAATTTTTGCACAAGCCACAATTTATGTATTTTTTCTTACAATATGTAAAATTCAGCAAATAAGCAGTAATTGTGCATTAAAATGTGTTCTCTGTAGAGGGTGTGTTCACTTATTTACACTTAGAAAATAAACTAAACATTGAACATTTGACCAGCGGTGCCCAAACTTTTCATACGACTGTACATTGATATTACACTACATGAACCCATCGGAGGTCATTTTTACTTTAATATACAGCACTACGCAAATATGCAAAAAAACTAAAATTACAAAGGTATTTATTTGTGGAATAAGCATTTATTTACTCAAAAAAAACATTAATTTTTTTTTATATTGGAATAAATACTAATAATCTTCATTCTTGTGACTTTACATATGTCAGCGTGTTTGCATTTCCTCTCCTCATGGCAGCCCGGTATTATTCCCAATTCTGGATTGGCTAATCAATGCTATCAATAATATGTTAACTTAAGAGCGCTTAACAAATCCATGCAATAGCTGGAGACATTCAGGACAAATCTGGAACCAAACTTCAAACTAGCTCACAAAGAAATTCTTGTTACTTTAATTTGCATTATATTAGGCAATATATATTATATAAAGGTAAATGTATAATAAATAAAGATATATTGTGTTTTACTGGCAAAAACGCACTTATCGCCAAGATAAGTGGTTTTAAACAATAAGCTTAAGTGTCTAAGCCTGTACAGAACTGTACATAGAACCTCAGTATGGACGTGATTTCAATCTCACACAGATCACCTGTATAAACAGCTATGAAATAAATATTGTAGTAGGTACGTCTTTAAGAATCTCCTTCAAGATCAGTAGCTCAGCTTTCGGTAGCAGTAAAACAGATTTAAAGTATGTTTATTTGCTCTGTGCTGGACTCTACACAGCAAATATAACCTACCTATTACTCCAAAGAGCAGAACACAGTTCATCAGGCCGGAAATAATGAGAGGGGTTTGCTGATGTCTTGTGACCTCTTTGTGGCCTTCTGTGTGATTCCGTAACTGCTGATGCTCCTCCGTCTTGTGATGATCCGAACACGATTCTGCAAAGAGAAGTTAACTTGCGTCAGTTTGTTGTTATAAAGGCAGTTTTTCTAGTTTTATCATGTATCAAGTTATCAAACATGTCAAACATACATATGGCTGTCAGAACAAAACCTGGTATGTCCAAAATGGTGACTTTACAGGAGAAGGAAAAAAACCTACTTTACTTTTAATGTAAGTCAAAGGAACCAGATTTTTTCCAGGTCATTTTATGCCGTTTCTTTTGGTCCGTTCATC
Organism: Colossoma macropomum; assembly: GCF_904425465.1. NCBI lineage: Eukaryota > Metazoa > Chordata > Actinopteri > Characiformes > Serrasalmidae > Colossoma > Colossoma macropomum. The sequence continues at coordinate 132,296 of NW_023495275.1, read as the reverse complement.
ATGAAATTTAAAGAACAACAGGCATTTTCAAATTATGTCAAAAACTGAAAAAAACATTTTCTTCCGACAACAGCGATATCAAACAAGTCAAACATATATATATTGCTGCTGTCAGAACAAAACGTTGTATCTCCATTTTTGTTGTTTTTCAGTTTTTGAAATTAACTAAAAAAAAATTTGAAAATGCCTGTGGTCTTTACATTGTATGTAAATTTCATGATGAATAGACTAAAAGAAATGACCCAAAATTACTTGGAAAAAAATTTGGTTGCATCGACTTACATTAAAAGTAAAGTATGTTTTTTCCTTCTCCTGTAAAGTTTCCATTTTGTAGATACAAGCTTTTCTTCCAACAACAGCGATATGATGCAAAGATAATAAGTCTCTATTTATCTTAGTTTTTAAAAACACATTGTGATCTTAGAAGAACAAAATACTGATCAACTGTCTTGCTTTGCTTTAAATCTGAAAGATGATTGGAAATGTGAGACATTTTATATTCATACTTCACTTTATCATTAAAATGACGGCTCAGCGTATCCAACATGTTCAAGATACAGATGATGCTGTTTTATGTACGGACAAAATAGGCTATATATTTTGATGGCAAACTCAGATGTTTAAACGGTTTAGAAGAACAACACTAACAAAACATATTTATTTACTATAAATCTGAAGAAAGTAGATATGACATCTATAATAATCATAACCCAGAGCTTTAGACACAAACACTCAGTAACGCAATTAAAAACAATTTGATCCAATTATTTTTTACATACTAATGTTAGTGAACTAAAACTGTAACTGGATGAAATGTACAAAGTTCCAATGTACTCACCATTGGTGTGCAGTATCCTGATGCCAGTGCTAATTTTAGGTGGTGTGTCATTGTACATGCAATAATAAATTCCTAATTCATTCAAAGTGATATTGTGTATAACTAAACTACTATTTATCTGCAGTGAGAATCTTTTGCTGAAGCTACTGTTGCTGTACACAGGCACTGTGGATGCTTTTGCAAAAGATCGTAATATATACAGTGGAGGCTGTGAGGGCTTCATCAGGAACCAGTATACGTCTTTTGTGGAAATGTCACAGTTTAAAGTCACATTCTGTCCCAAATCCACCAGCTTATCTGTGAAACACTCTGCAGCTCCACACAACAGCAGCAGACCTGGCAAGAGAAACAGCAGAAACACACCAAAGTGAATAATCCTGTGTTTCAACTAGAATTAAGGTCAGGAAATCTGTAACCTATGAATTTATGTCAAAGCCAAAAGTCAGTAAACTCACTAAAGTGAAGATGTAGGATCTTCATGTTGCAGCTCGAACGTTCTTCATAAGGTTCACTGAGGTCGCCGTCACTCTGCTCACTGCTGAGCTTCAGACACAAACACAAGAAATTGAGCCAAAGAACTGAGAGGAAGTGGGAGTTCAACTTGCTCTGACCACAGTTTTTTTTTCTTTTCTTTTTTTCAGAAGTTGCCTCGCGCGTGTAGAAACACACACTCACACCATTCAGGTGATGTTTCCATAGACGTTAAAGCCCTTTGACCATTCGTTTAGTTTGATTAACACTCATTTGTACAAACTGGAACCCACTTTTACTAAAAATGTCTCACACTGAAACAGAGGTTCTGTAAATGGAGCTCAGCTGCTTCACACTCCAGTCTCAACCTGAAATAAACCTGTGCTGATTTTGAGATAACAAGTGTAGCAGGCTTTGAGTTTCATAACAGTTGTGTTCAAAGCTCTAAGCCTATAGATCCAAAAGCTGACCGAAAAAAGTGCCAAGAGATTTAAAAGAGGAAATGTTACCACCCACAAACGTCGCGTAGGTGGGTGGATCTCACTGATAAGAGTTGAGGTGAAACCCCATCACATGCAGAAAAGACAATGCAAATTCAAAGTTGAGGCCTGTTTATTCACCTAAACTACTTTACATAGGTTTGTGATTTGATGTAAAGTGAGCTGTGTAAGCTGATGAGGCCTAAAATAAATAAGAATGAAAATGATTATAAAATCAAAAAATTAGACAAATACTCAAAATTTTCTGATCTTAATGCACCCAAAACTTCATATTCTACACCAAACTATATAATTTAGTGAAAAGAATGTTACAAACAGCTATACTGAAATGAATAAGTGAACAAAAAGTGAAATCAGGAACAATAATTTTGTGCTACCAAAATTTAAGGCCTTCAAATTTTTGTACTAAGGTCTAAAAGCCCACACTGTCCAGTAACCTCTGACCAGCAGGGGGCAGCATTTACTTATATATTGTATAGGAATAATATAGGATTATAGCAGCAGGTTCCTGATTACCCGGCTTGTACTTTTTAGATAAAGACTTATGTGACTGTAGACTGTATTGACCATTTTACCGAATTTGTTCTGTGGTCCCACAGCAAAAAACACTATTTTAAAAAGCAGTGAAGTTTTCAAATCTTAGATATTTACAAGGATTATATGATCTGTTTAAACCCAAAACATCAACCAGAGATGGTAATAAGCATTTCTTATTATTGTTGTTTTTTAAAAGATCTCTTAAAATTCTTTTAAAGCGAGACTGAAAGATTTAGATTGAGTTTAATTTAAAAACAAATGCTGTTTTCATGTCACTACTGAAACATAGTTTTATTCTGTAGGTGGAGCCTGATTTTAGCCACACCCCTGATGTAAATATGTCCCAAAGTCTGGAAATCAGTGTGAATCAATAAGAACTGTCATTTACAACACATATTTTTGCAATTAAGTAAATGTTTTTGTGTTTTAATGAAAAGTTTTACGAAAGCTGTGTTTGCTAGTCATGTATTAGCTATTGTTTTAGAGTTACGCTCAAAATGAGCTCAAATTGTCACTACCGAAACCAGATTTATGAGGAGTCTGACCACTTCCTATTTCCCCCGTTGTATCAAAAACAGATCTGCAAAACAGCAGAGGGCGCCCTCGAACGAGTCCTCAATGAATAGGAGTAAATAGAAAGTAAAAGGATGTATTTCACTAAAAAGCAAAGAAAACTCACCTGTATGTTTCCCTTTTTCTACAGCAAATGGATTTTGGGCAGCAGGACACTAACATTACTGCTACTGAGTGCTGATTGGCTGGCGAGCGGAGCAGCTCATTGGCTGTTTGTGCTCACTGACGTCATGAACGTACATGAGGTGCCATTTTAAACTCCTATAACTCGAGTTTAAAAGCTCTTAAACATATAACAACGGTGTTAAAATGTTTTATGCTGTTCTGTGTTCAGGAAATTATTGTATTATTTTATATTAAAAATATTTAAGCATTTATAAACTATGATTTTGCTCAAATGCTCCATGTTAACCCATTCATTTTGGACTCGCTCGGCGTTTGAGAAACCCAAAAGACATTACAGAGTGGACATTCTCCTCTCTACAAGTTCTCTGACTGAGACATTCACTACTTACACATTTGGTAAAGTTTCAGCACTGTTATGATTGTTTTGGTAGTGACAAAATGAAATGTTCAATCATGTTTTACTAAAATAAAAATAACTGAGGTTTAGAGTCTCTCTAAGCAAAAGGATTTTAGTCTAAAGTCCAGGTCAGTTAAAAGTCCCAGCAGAATGATCCACCACACTCTGTTATAACTGTAAAGCCAGAAATGATGAAGTGAAATAGTGAGGGCGACAGCTTTTTAAATTAGAGGTTTTGGTCAGCTAGTATCGCTTAAACCACAGAATAGGGCTGAGCACATTCTGGCTTTAACAGCCTTTTATATGCTTTATATGAAGCTTCCAGAGTGAGAGTCAGTATAAAGCAAACAGAAAAGACTTTTGTGAGTTTCAGGTTTATTTATGCCAGAAATACACAGATCAGGCGTAACTTTATGACCATCTCCTTGTTTCTACACTCAGTGTCCATTTTATCAGCTCCACTTACTATATAGGTGCACTTTGTAGTTCTACAGTTACGGACTGTAGTCCATCTGTTTCTCTGCATACTTAGTTAGCCCCCTTTTACCCTGTTCTTCAGTGGTCAGGACCCCCATGGACCCTCACAGAGCAGGTACTGTTTGGGTGGTGGATCATTCTCAGCACTGCAGTAACACTGACGTGGTGGTGGTGTGTAAGTGTGTGTTGCGCTGGTCTGAGTGGATCACCACCAATTATTTAAAATTTCTGCATAATTAAATAGATAAGATGTAAAACAAAGTCATTCAGAGTGGTTTATGTGAAAACGCTTCATTCTAGAGAAACTCGCTGAGTCAGAACTGCTCACAGTGGTGGTGATAGGAACCAGACGTCCACCTCTAAAAGCTCCCTCACATAAAGTTACTACATTAAATGGTTCTAAATACTCAGCCTGATGTCCGAGACACTGTTTTACGGTACTTTTGTAATAAAGTTTTGGCTGTGGTGGAGGGATACATGAAGGGCATCATCGTAAGGGAAAATAGTCCCCAGAGAAAACTCTTTTTTTCGGATTAACCACATTACGTATATCAAATAACATATGTTACATATAGCAACATTACAAATAAAAACTCAGAAGACTTGTGTAGGTTCGCTGGTGGATTTAGATAGTAAATAAACTGGTTATATTTGTGTTGTAGTCATGGTGACCCCTGGTTCCTATCACTACCAGTGTAAAGGATCTGAATCTGTAATCTGAGTCTCTATGACGGGGGCCAAACCAAACCGCTCTGAATGACTGTTTACATCTCAACCACTAAATTGTGCAGAAATTTTGGAAAATCGGTGGAGTTCCCCTGTCACAACGTTTCCATCCTAATGCTGGTTAACGCAAGCTGACGCGGCTGAATCAGCGTCAGTCGCTGCTGCAGCCCGCGCGCGCATTTCCTATTCAAATTTTAACGGAAACCAGCGCAGTTCAACCGTCACTTCAGCCGCTACAGGTAAGGGAAAATAGCGCAGTTTTTAAGGTATATTTTAATATGATTAATTAATATTCATATCGTGAGACATTAAAACACGGATAATGCGAGTCGTTTTACGTTATTTCATGTTATCATAACGCGTTTGTGAAATGGCTCTTTGTTAGTTGAAGCCAGCCAGGCTAACTGACGTTAGCCAGCTCTCCCAGCTAGCGTTAGCGAGGTAGGTCACCACAGATGGTAATACCTGTTATCTATATTCTCTTGGGTGTTTGAGAAAATGTGGCATAATATTTCTCAGTTTTGAAAGCGAATGTTAGTTAGGTTAACGTTGGCTATTATGTACGAATGTCATTCAAACAGTGTAACATTTTAGTTAACATTTTATTAGAAGTTTTATGAAATCTAATTGCATAAAATTATACATTAACAGATTATAAAAGTGAATTAATGTAAACAATGAGTGCAGTGAATGAGGCTACCATGGAAAGAAGCCCAGTAAAGTGAGTCAGTGCTGTGAAGCTGCGCAGCTGAAAGGAGTCTGCTGAGGTAAATTAGCTGACGGTGTGAACTTAGATGAACAGCTCAGTACTAAACATACTGTGTTTCATGGTGATGATCGATTATTTAATATTCGTTTTAGTGTTAAATGTGATGTTTAAACGTGCTAAAATGCATTTTAACTGGCCGTGAAAGTTTCCCCACCCCATTCACATTCGCATCCCTGGGTTTCCCCACCCGCCATGTTCGTGTGGCGCTGGGGGGGTCGGTCACTATTTACACAGATTTGATGTCCAAACCCAGCTTAGATGGTCTTTCCAACCGATTTGATGGAAAAAGGGATATATGATAACGTCTCAGATGCATCTTTGACAAATGTTTTAACATGTTTTATACGCAATAATTCGTGAAACACGGCTGAAAAATGTTTAGACCTGCATATTTTGCGGTAGTGTAGGTTAAGTGTTTTAATTCTAAGCAGAACAAGATTGATAACCTAATTATGCTTAAGAGTTTTTTTTTTTATTACATCTAAAAAAGGACTGGGTATTATGAATTACTGCTGCTTATGAATACAACCTACAAATAACAACTAGATAAAATTAAGAGTAGTAGTTAATTTATCTTTAAGAGACTGAGGTCACTCACTGTTAGCCATAAGTTACGTTTTAGACCAAGGTTTTCTTTTAATAATTAATAATATGGCCTTATTTGCTAGTTATGGAGACATGTTGCGTGGCCAGTGTTGGCCAGCTGCTGCTCAAACAGCGGTCATCAACACATTTTGAATGGAATGGATTATTCTGTGAAGGGTAATGTGTTTAATATTTTGTAGATCATTAACTATTATATTACCAGTATGTTGCAGTCTGAAGGTTATATGTTTGGCATATATCTGAGGAGTTGCCAAAATAACACAGTTTCTTTTAAATGTCGTTTGCAGGGTAGAACTGGCTTAAACATCGTAAAACTTCAAACTGCTTTCAGAAGAGGATGTAACTGTAGTGGTGTCAGATTTCTATTTAATTTAACTGATTTTTTCTGTTTTTTTTTTCTTGTTGTTATTATTAAACGTGATATAGAGATTTTCATAATAGAACGCTAATAGCAACCTCTAGTTTTCCACTAAGAAACAAAACAGTTTCTGTTAGAATGCTGTGCTTTTCAGTAGCATTAAGCTAAGGTATTTAACTTTACATAAAAAAACGCCTATTGTAGATAGTTTTATTTTCAGTAGTACAATAACATTAATATGAATCCAGTAACTCATCAATGAAAATATGGACTGACAGAGTTTGTTCCAGCTCTTTTATTTGTATATTCTGTTGGCTTTTTTAAGGCCCTGATAAAATTGTCAAGTCAGGCCAATTTTAGTTGTACATACTGTTTTTTTTGTTTTGTTTTGTTTTGTTTTTTTTAACAGTAAGTAGTCACAAAGCATGACGCATTAGGAAAAATCATTGAGAGGAACTAAGACTAAAAAGGGGAACATATCCTCTTCTGGCTGACACCAGACAGTGGAATAATGATTTCAGGGGAAATTACTGAAAAGAGGTTTGAAACTGGGGTACTTTCATCATACAGAGCAATGATCCTTGAGATGTAAGAAAACTAACAAAAAATTTAAAAATGACTAAATAAATACCTGAAAAACAAAGTGGAAGTTAATATATAGGATAGAATAGCTCCCCTAGTGGTGCAGATGTGTAGCTACCAAATGCTGAGGTATAAACAGTTGTTTAGAGTGGTTTGATGTGAAATGGTAAGTTGATACATCAACTTAGATTTCAAATTTACAGACCCAGTTTTCTTTACAGTGGTGATGATATGAACTAGCAGTCATAATGTCTACAACAAAAATGTAGCCATTTATATGCCCAAATTTATTTACCTACATGTGTCTTCTTAGTTTTTATATTGATATAATGTTGATAAGGATAAAAGTCATGAAATAGTCATAAAATCAGACAAATATGCCTTTTTCTCAGGGACTTTTTTGCCTTACAATGCACTGCATGTACTTCTCTTCATTTAATGTGTTTTGAAAATATATTTTAGGCCAAAACCTTTGTTTGTAAAACTATCATAAAACAGTATCTCTGGGCAGCACATTCATCACCATTTCACATAATCTGTTTCTGTGAGGGAGATTTTAGAGGTATTGCCACCACTGTGAACAATTCTGGCTTGGTAAGTTTCTCTAGAGCATTTCACACCAAATCACTCTGAATGACTTTGTTTATATCTTAACCATTTAATGCAAGTTTGGATGTGTGGAAAAATCTGTGGCATTGCTTATTAAGTGGAAATACTTCAGTTAATAAACACATCATCACTTGTCCAATGATGGAGATTTTGAATAAATATTCCCTTAATCAGTAATCAGATAGATTAGATGTTGTAATCAGTAACCAAATAGGAAGTATTGGTTAACAGAGAATATTAATTCTCTCACAAAGGGTCAGCCTTAGTCTGTCTGTATAGGAGATTCTAGACACTGGAAAGCCCCTGGGTTCACAGAGAGGCCTGTATGTACTTACTGACCCAGTGAGGAGAGGGGCAAGTTGGCCTTGAAAGGTAAAGCAGATGGTAAAAACCAGTTGAAACCAGTTTTTAGGAGTGAGCTCAACGTGCGATGGCCAAATTGATGGATGAAGAGATACACCTATTATAGAATGAGCTTATATCAAAATTTGAGAAGTAAGGTGGGGGGATATCAAACTACCCCAGATAAATGGTATAAACTGTTGTTTGGAACACTGTTGGCGCAGTTGGGTCTCTCGAGACTCTGTGCCACTAAAGAAGAAACCTTTTTCCCTCTTCCACAAACTCAGTGTCTGAAAACTCTTTCCTTTTTTCACGTCTTTTGAGAACTTAGACTTAAAACAGTTGTAGTGTAAGTATTTAGCTGGTATTAAAACGTTTCTTTTTATTCATAATATTATGTTGGAGGCCTGGGGTTGAAGGGGATAGTCCTTGGTCCCGACACCAACTAAAAGTTCTGACAAGCGTAAACCTTATGTTCTGCCATGTCACTTCAAATTCAGAACGCTTCCACGGAGCACTTTGAATCTAGTGTGTTAATGTTATTCACATGCAATGTTGTGCTCTGCAGTCGAAGATTGTACTATACATACATATATATATATATATATATAATATATATATATATATAATATATATTTATACTTGTGAACTTTGCATGCACTTTCAGCCATTGCTTCACACTGGTTTGTGTGAACTCTGAAAGCATAAGCACAGCATGAAGAAGAAGTCTTTGTTACCTCTGGATACATTTAGTAAACATTTTATTTACAGTGGATACTGTGACAGTATAGAGTCAGTGCATGAAGCAACAGTCATTTTCTGTTCTTATCATTACACACATCTTATCATTAGCTTATTTATAGCAACCATCCTACAGCAATTCACAAATAAAGAAAAACATTTTTAAGAAACTGCACCCTGGGAGAAAACTGAAAGCAGTATTTGTCTGTGCATTTTGCAGTTGATCAGAACACTTACACTAACCACACTCGTCTAGCAGCGTTTATAAAAAAACTCAGCTGTGTTTTAACAACGAACAGCGTGTGGTTGGTCCAACAGCCCAGGGCTAAGTTGAGTAAACTCCACCACAGTAAAGGTGCTGCTTCTGTGGCCGGTTTGCAGTGCTTCCGGTAACGTTGCTGAGAATACATTCTGTAAAAGAGGAAAAAATACATTCAATGTATACTTCTACATGAACTTCTACATGAACAGCACACTGAAAGACTCTCTCTGGGATGCTCCTTTTATAACCAGTCATGTTACCGACCTGTTGCCAATTAACATAATTAGTTCTGAGATGTTCTACCAGTTGTTTTTTAGGCATTACACAACTTTACCAGTATTTTGATGCTCCTGTCCCAACTTTTTTGCAATGTGCTGCTGGCATCAAATTCAAAATGGGAAAATATTATTCAAAAAACAATAAAATTTCTCAGTTTGAACATTTGATATGTTGTCTTTGTACTATTTTCAATTAAATATCGGGTTTAAATGATTCGCACATCACTGTGTTCTGTTTTTATTTACTTTTTATACATTATGCTTGTTTTCTTATGGACAGGTTATTCTGATACCTGCATATTATAACTGGCCTAAATACCTGTTTAAATGCAGGATGCCCACCTGTACGCCACTGGTCTGCTTAGTGGAGTCTGGAAGTTGCAGTTGGTTGTTTGGAGACTCTTTGCAGTGGCTTACTATCACACCTGAAATGACAGGGCATATTCTGAGAAAATTAAACAGAGCTCATTTTTAATACTCTGAATCTGAACTACGAGAAATAAGTGTTACATGAACAAACCGATATGAAAACTCCTAAATGTTAAAATGAACTATTCTTTGTAAACAATCAAAGCTTTACAATAATCCTTTGTAGGTGTATATTTTATGTAAACTCTTGTTCTATGTGTGTAGATACCTTGAACAACAGAGTAATTGTACACTTTCCAGTAGTACTTCATATGTACGCTATTTATGTAACTATAGAAAATATATCTCAACCTGTTACTGCAATGATGAGAACACAGATCTGCAGGCCAGATATGATGAGAAGGGTTTGCCAGAGTCTGATTTCTGTGTTCTGTGCCTCATTCTCCAGCTGCTGATTCTCCTCCATCTGATTGAGGTGATCTGAAGGCAGTTCTGCGAAGAGCAGGTGGGTCAGTCCTTACAAAATACTAATTTCATTTGGACTGGACCTGGAAATATTAATTGTTTAGGCTTTTTAGTTTGTTTTGGAACATGAAAAATAAAGTTTGAAATTATTGTGAATATAATTCTCAAGACGTTTTTGACAGTTTTTCCCATTTTTTTTGAATATTTCTGTGAACACATCTGGATAAAAGCTCATTTCCACCTCAGAAAAAAATGACCACAAATTTAAAAAGCTATTCAAAAAAATAAATTCTACATAATTTGCTTACTTTCTTTCTCTCTCTCGCTCTCTCTCTCTCTCTCTCTCTCTATATCTATATATATATATATATATATTATCGCCGTTGTATATTTACATATGTAGAGAGAGAGAGAGAGAGAGAGAGAGAGATGGAGATTATAAATAAAAAACAAGCTATTTATCTCATTATTGAAATGTATTTTTTAACAATCAAATATTCAGATTGGTAAAGCTATTCATGTTTTTAAGCTCTTAAAACATTATGTTCACAGTTGAGAGGGAAATAGAGTTAAAAAAACGCTACTAAGTCTTCCTGATGAAAAAAAGCAAAATGTTAACTGTAGTTTTCAAACTTCTCACGGTCAAAAAACAACGAATATCTAATATATAACAGATATCTGTACTCGCAGAACAATATCGTAAATAGGAAATTGTACTCACCGCTGGTGTGCAGTATCCTGTTACCAATGCTAATTTTAAGTGGTATATTATTGTACATGCAAAAATAAATTCCCAGTTCATTCACAGTGATGTTTTGTATAAATAAACTACTGTTGTATTGCACTGAGAATCTTTTCCTGAAGGCTGGGTCGTAGTAATACGGCTCTGAAGGTCTGCTTGTGAAAGATCGTAATATATACACTGGAGGATGTGAGGGCTTTATCAGTAACCAGAATACGTCTTTTACAGCAATCTCACAGTCTACAGTCACATTCTGTCCCAAATCTACCAGCTTCTCTGTGAAACTGTCTGCAGCTTCACACCACAGCAGCAGACCTGGCAAGAGAAGCAGCACAAACACACCAAAATAAATAATCCTACTACATTCAGCTGGAAAAGTACAGGAAAATCTATGTTGAGTCAATAACATTTGAATCAACGAGTCAAACAAGTGAAGCTGTACAATCTTCATGTTGTAGCTCCAGTGCTCTTCACAAGCTTTAATGAGGTAGTTGTCACTCTGCCTCATTGAGGAAGCACTACTACAGACCTTCAGATGCAAACACAAGAAGTTGAGCCAGAGAAATGAGAGGAAGCAGAAGTTGAACTTGCTCTGACCCCTTTTATTTTTTACCTTGAGACTTCAAAAGTTGCCTCATGCGTGTAGAAAAGCACCTTCACGTACACTCACACCATTAAGGTGATATTTCTATAGTAGTTAAAGCCCCTTGATCATAATTTAGTATAATTAACACTCATTTCTATAATCTGTTACCCATGTTTACAACAATGTCTCAACGTGAAGCAGAAGTACGAGTCTTGGTATTTTGTAAACAATATTAATGGATGGTGATTTGCAGTCTCTGAAATCAGGCCACACTGAATAAGACAACAAAGGCAGACTTTGCACAGGTTTCGTAATATAGAAGTGTTCAAAGCTCTAACCTGTAGAGGCAAAAACTGGCATCAGAAAATGCCAGGAATTTTAAAAGATGGAAATATTTTCACAAAAATGTCATGCAGATGGGTGACACTCAAGTTGAGGTGAATCCCTATTACATGCAGACAGCCTTAGGTTTGTAGAAAAAACTACACAAATGCGATAATGAATAAGAATGAAAATTATCATAAAAACCAATGAACCAGAAGAATACTTAAACTCTTTCTGATTTTGTTTTACTGTTATATGGTGGGAGGCTTCCAAAATATGTTCTACGCCAGATTATATAATTCAGTGATAAAAATATTACACACACACACATTTTCTAAGCTGCTTATCCTTCTGGGTAACGGGGAGGAATATTACATAAAGCTTAATTGCAACACGGGAAAAAACAGACACACTTAGAGGGACAGTGGGGAAACTGTGACAGACACATGAAATATAAACATTGAGAGGAACTAAAACTCAAAGGGGTAACCCATCTTTTTCTGGCTGACACCAGTCAGTGGAATTATAATTTCAGAGGAAATAATTGAAAAGAAGATTAAAACTGAGGCACTTTTATTCATTCTTGAGATCTAACAAAACCAAGAAAAAAAAAAAAGACTAAGTAAAAACCTAAAAAACGAAGTGGGTATTACAATATGGGATAGAATAGCTCCCCTAAAGGTGCACAGATGTAACTACATGAGATAACTAGGGACTTGTGTAAAGCTGCTTTAGGAGCACCAAAAACTGTTTTCATAAATGCTGGTCAGGGATTTGTGATTAATGCTTGCCACTGCATTTTAATAAAACAAGTTGCAGTTTCACCAGATTTTTAGATGCACACGGTAGCTCTGGTTTCACAAGATCCTAATGCACTCTCATATTGTGCTTTGAAGTTAGTGCAGCTGTTTTAATCTGAACACCTTCACAGATAACTGTAACAGTCCCTTCAGAACCGTTTGGCCCTGCAGTGGGAAAGAGGCTAACGGCTCAGGCATCAAGCAGTGTATTCATGACCATTTCATGTAATAACTTTGTGAGGGAGCTTTTAGAGATGGACGTCTGGTTCCTGTCAGCACCATTATTCAATAATTTTCCAATCTCTGTACAATTATTTTCTAATCTGTATACTTTGTATGCACTTTTAGACATTGCTTTAGAGTGGTTTGTATGAGCTCTTAAAACATAAGTACAAAATTAAAAGGACACTTTGTTCAACATCAGGATACATTTAGACAACATTTTATTTAAAGTGGATGTTGTAACAGTATAAAGCAGGGGTGTTCAATCTTATCCGCAAAGGGTCAGTGTGGCTGCAGATTTTAACTTCAAACAAGCTGAAGCTCACCTGATTCTGCTTGTTTAATCAGTTGGTCTTAGTCTTCAAACATTTTATCAGCTTTGTTGGAGTGAAAACCTGGAGCCACACCGGCCCTTTGCAATGCACAAAACCACAGTCACTTATCTCATCTTATCATTACGCTAATTATTCGTTATCACACATTAATTATTATCAACAGTCCCCAAATTAGAAGAACAATTTTAGGAAAGTGTGCACCCTGGGACAGAAAACTGAAAGCACCGTTTGTCTGTCTCAGCTGTGCATTTGACAGAATACTTAATCTAACCACATTTCTGTAGCAAAGTATAAAAAAAGCTGCATGTTAACAAAGAGCAGTGTGTGGTTGGTCCTACAGCACAGGGCTAAGCTGAGTAAACTCCACCACAGTGAAGCTGCTTCTGTGGCCGGTTTGCACTCCTTCCTGTAGAATCACTGAAAACATATTCTGTAGAAGAGGAAAAATACATCAAGATTCATTGAAGACTTCTACATGAACAACCTAGTTAGATGCATATTCTGTTAGAAAATGAACAGGTTTGAAACTTCTTATACATTTTTTCCAAAGAAATAACATGTCAGTCACAGTATGTCATTGAGACACATTTGTCAGTTGGTTTGTTTAATAAATATGATTAAAGAGATAATTCAGAAAAAAAAATACACAATTTCCCACTTACATTGAACATAATGAATTCTCCTGACCTTTTTGGGGTCCTCTTTGGGTTTTGCACTGGAGCTACAAGGCTAATGTAGCAAACAAGCTGCCACTACCAATGAAAGCTTACCATTACCAGTTAGCATTACTCAAATTGATGTTTGCTTCTTTAGTTTTAGACTGGAGTGATGTAACTAATGAGAAATGGAAACTGATGTAACTAACGAGTAACTAATGGAGACTTGGAAACAAGCAATGGAAACTACTAGTTAGCCTTGTGGAAACTCCATTAAGTTGTTAAGTAAACTTTAATAGACTTGCTTATGTATTTGTTTCAGGCACTGCATGATATACTGTTATCTATAAAAACAATTAATGGTAACACTTTACTGTAGGGCAGCATTTATAAGGCTACATGACACTTGTATAAACCTTTCATAAAAACTGACCTAAACCTACACAAACATTTATAAAGGCTTATCCCAGCAAGCATCAGTCATCATAAAGACTACTTTAGTCAGTTTCACTTTATGAAGTGTTATGACAATGTTTGTGAAATAAGCCTTCATAAACGTTTTTATAGCTATATGTGAGTTATCGTCAAACACCTGTTGGTGTCATGCAGCCTTGCTACCCTTCAGTAAATTGTTACCAAATGGACTAAGTATACTGCAAAGCTAAAAGCAGTAGTAGCCTGCAGTGTGGAAGCCTAAATATTGTTTGGTTGTTTTTTGTCCATTTTTATACATTTATACAGATTATAGTACTTCATCCTTGATTTGTCATACAGGATATTTTATGGACATGTTATTCTGATACCTGCAGATCATAACGGGGCTAAAATAACTGTGTTTAAATGCAGGATGCCCACCTGTACGCCACTGGTCTGCTTAGTGGAGTCTGGAAGTTGCAGTTGGTTGTTGGGAGACTCTTTGCAGTGGCTTACTATCACACCTGAAATGACAGGGCATATTCTGAGAAAATTAAACAGCTAATTTTTAATCCTCTGGATCTAAACTACCGGAAATCAAAGTTACATGAACAAACCCATATGAAAACTCTTAAATGTTAAAATGAAGTTTTCTTTGTTAAACAATCAAAGCTCTATAAGAATCTTTTGTAAGTATATATTTTATTATGTAAACACTTTTGTTCGGTGTGTGCAGATACCTTGAACAACAGAGTAATTTAACACTTTCCAGTAGTACTTCATACGTACACTATTTATGTTGATATAGAAAAGAAAGCCCACCTGTTACTGCAATGATGAGAACACAGATCTGCAGGCCAGACATGATGAGAAGGGATTGCCAGAGTCTGATCTCTCTGATCTCTGTGTTCTGTGTCTCATTCCGCAGCTGCTGATTCTCCACTGTCTGATTGTGGTGATCTGAAGACAATTGTACAAAGAGCAGGTGGGTCATTCTCATGAAATTTTTTTTTGTTGTTGTTGTAAAAGCTATCAAAAAATATCTGGTTTTAACCATGGTTAAGGTTTTAAATAATTTATGTATATATATATATATATATATGTATATATATATATATATATATATATATATATATATATAATATATATAATATATATATATATATAAACAAAACAACAAAAGGTAAACCATTTATTATTGTCATACATTTTTTAGATCAAACCAGAGTATTTTCAAACACTCTTAAGTTTCTTGACTGTCTTAATTTGTTTTGGACATTGTAACCATTTGCAGTAATGAGATTGCTGTGAATATTCAGGAATTTAACATCCAAATTGGGCCATTCACTAAACCTTTGTGGTCTTAAAACATTATGTTCACATATCAGAATAATCAAGGTGGCTTCTGAGCCATCATCGTTAAGTAAAAGATCACTGTGGCTTCTGAATGGTCAGGAAACAGTGATGTGATGTTGAAATTATGTAAAGCAGTCTTGCACACTGTATCGGAGATAAGCAACACTATTTTTTATCTCCCATCTTAGAAACAGTACAGTATCTTTACTGGTGAACAAATTTCTACCATTGCAACCAACAGCTGTGAATATATGTGAGGGGCTTATAGGATGGGAGACAAAAAAAGGACTATTTAGTATAGTCCTAGTATATATAGGCTTTGAGATTAGTTTGGCTGTAACCTCTCAGACCCCCAACCTTTCTCTCTCCTTTCATCTGTGTTCCTCCTAGTTCTAGATTGCTGTATATTTTATCTCTAATTTTTTACCAGTGTAGCTTATTTTGCAGCTTCTCAGTTGCCGTCTGCATTGATCAGAACTAAATATCAGTGGCTTTAAGAAAACAAAGTCATGTAAAAAAGGCATTTTGTGTGATGGTTATATGTTCCACAACCGACCCTAGATTGCAGTAAATGAGAATATGTTGCAGAGAATGAAGAATATCGTGGTCAAAATATAATTAACTGACATTTTTCTAAATAGGGAACATTACCCATATCAGCAATGATGATCAGAAGTAGAGTGTCTGATAGAGTCTGTCTAAACTTTAACTAATAGCATGAGAAGATTTGACTAGCTTAACAACTTGAAGCACATGGCTCTGTGGTGCTTTGTTCAAAATTTTATGTCAATATTAACAGCTTAAAAGGAGCATAAGAACATAAACCATGGAGACTTTCCTTTTGTTTTCCTTACTACTATACGGTTCTTTATTACTGTTATATGAAGTATTAAATTCATCCTTTTTCTTCAATATAAAAACATACACTAGTACATGCATTTTGTTTTTAAACTGTTTAAAACACAAAATAGCATGCATTAAAATAGAGCCAAACATGAGAATTTCAACTTGCATTGTAAATAAACTTTTTTTTTATTTTATGTACTTCTTTTTACTTTTAATGTCCTACTTCAGAATGTCCAGAATTATCCACAATGGGCCGGTGTTGCTGCAGGTTTTCTTTCCAAAAAAAAGCTGGAGCACACCAGATCAGTTGTTGAGACTAACTGATTAAACAGGTGGAATCAGATGTGCTCCTGCTTGTTTGGAATGAAAACCTCTTTGCAGATAAAAAGGGCCACCCCTGACACCCCTGCCTTACTGGAATCATGGATGAAGATTTTAGCTTTATTATTTGGATAAATTCAGATCAAACATCCTAATTTGCTGTAAATCTGAAGAGCTGGAAGTATGAGATATACCTCTCATATTTGTACCCAGAGCTGTTAGACACAAACACTCAGCAGGACAAGGAAGCACAACTTAAAGCTCCAAATACTATCATCTAAAATCAGATATCTGTACATGTCTCCAATGGAGAACAGTATTTTAAATAGAAAAGTTTAAATGTACTCACCATTGGTGTGCAGTATCCTGATGCCAGTGCTAATTTTAGGTGGTGTTTCATTTAAGATGCAATAATAAATTCCTAATTCATTCAAAGTGATATTGTGTATAACTAAACTACTATTTATCTGCAGTGAGAATCTTTTGCTGAAGCTACTGTTGCTGTACACAGGCACTGTGGATGCTTTTGCAAAAGATCGTAATATATACAGTGGAGGCTGTGAGGGCTTCATCAGGAACCAGTATACGTCTCTTATATCAATCTCACAGTTTAAAGTCACATTCTGTCCCAAATCTACAAGCTTGTCTATAAAGCCCTCTGCAGCTCCACATAACAGCAGCAGACCTAGCAAGAGAAAACAGAACAACTAATATACCAGGTGAATAAACCTACCATATATTTCAACTGACATTCACCTTACGTTAAGTTTTAACACATCACAGGCATATTTATGGTGAACCAGAAATCTATATTGTTAAACAATTAACCCCAATTAATGAACTCACAGAAGTGAAACTGTATCTTCATGTTGTAACCTGAACACCCAAAGCTTCAATTCAGTCAGTAACAAAGAGCTACTGCTGCACTTCAGACACACAAGAAGTTTTAAGTGAGAGGAAGTAAGAGCTGAACATTTTTTTTCCCTGACACTTCAGACATTGATTCATATGTGTAGAAAAGCACACTCACACCATTAAGGTAATATTTCCATAGAATATAATGGTCTTTGATCACTACTCATTTCCATACATTTTCTTACTTGCTGTATTGATCCCTATATTCACCATAAAATAGTTGAAGCAGAAGTGTTGAGATGATAGTATGAATTGAGCACATCTACGGCTTCATACTGCAGTCTTCATCATCTTCTTTGAATTAAGCCCCATTCCATGCAGTGCGTAGCAGTTTGGTGTAAAGAAAATATTATACAAATGAAATGTTGAGGCTTCTTTAATCACATAGAATTAACTTACAGACATTTATGATTAATTGCAAGGTAAACTGTGTAAGCCAAAGTCATGGGGGCTAAAATAAACACCTGAATGTGAATTTACAAAAAGTTTTTTTTATCTAATAGGTAAATCAAAGTCTCAGGCATCAGGCAGCATTTCAGAAGCATTTTGTGTAATAATAGCTTTTAGAAGCAGAAAACACTTCGGACATTTGGTCACCACCACTGTGAACAATTGTGACTTTTGTAAGTTTCTCTCAGAAGGAAAATTTCACATCAAACCACTCTAAATGATATTGATTAAAGATTTAATTAAGCAGAAATTTTGTAAAAAAACAAAACAAAAAAAAAAAAACTCCCCTTTAAGAAAATTACTGAAAATCATGGCTTTAATCAATTTTCTTTCGTTAGTGCCCAAGCATAATTTTACATATCACTCTATAAGTTGGTGTAAAGAATGACAATCGTCAACTTGATGAACAAATGCAACATTTAAATCTGAATATTTCTGTATGCTCTAGAGATAATGCCCTCAAAATTTCCCCTCTCAAAATGTAAAGCCCACACGGGTTATGTGCCACCACTAGGGGCACTAGACTACAACTACAGATTTTCAGATTATACAGGATGATTTACTCCGGGAGCGTCTCCATCACTGTCTCAAATTCTCATTTTTGTCGCCATCGCTTTTTGAAAGGGTCTGTTAAGAATGCTGAAAAATAGCCTGTAGCCCAAACCCATCTAAGGCTATGTTCATATTACCAGGTTGAAGTGTCACTTTAATAATGAGGCTGAGAGCTGATCAGAGTTAATTATCTACACAGCGATGATGATGATGCACGTGATTCATTCACGTGATGTTACTGAGTAGGATTAATGACTGATTTGAGTCACTTACTTAAACAAGTGTGAACCATCATGTCAGAGAGATCGGATCTGAGCAAAAAATGGGCTTGTAATGTGAACGTAGCCTAAAACTCTATAAAAAGGCATGCAGAGCAAAAGCCTTTAGACATGCAGAGCAAAAGCCTCTTCTGTAGTCGGGCTTTCTACATTCTTCAGTGCATCCAGTCCACTCAGCTGGTACCCACACACACACACACATCATCTAAACCGCTTATCCTTCTTGGTCGCAGAGGGGTGCTGGAGCCAATCCCAGCTATCATTGGGCAGAAGGCTCAGCTGGTACCCAATCATCACAATTATTTTGGCTCAGATTAGTCAGAATAGCCAACATTGGCTCAGTGCTGTACTGCTGCTGTGCTGTGCAAGCAGTTATGAATGATGAGGACCACACAAGGAGGTTACTATTATAATAAGTGTTTTACATTAATTTACTTAAAACTGCACTATATAAGATTTGGAGGATTTAGAGACCTATCTGGTGGAAATTGGCATTTACACGCAATGTGCAGAAGAGCTTTTTCTTCCCCGAGCGGATGAATTTGATGATAGCTAGTGCGTTGAAAGAGTGTTTAAAGAGATCTCAGTCAAGACTTGGTGAAGGACGTGTCGTCCGAGGATTATCTACTCTTGTCATCATATAAAGTGTTCTATGTAGCACCAAAAAGGGCTCTTCTATTATAACAAGCTTGACATCATAAGAGTGTAGTGCAGCATTGACGTAGCTTCTAGGTTACTGTCCTAATGATGTGACATCATTTTAGACATTGATTATTTTACATGTATTAACGGATCAAAAATTATGCATCCAAATTAAGTTATTTCAATCATCATCTTAAGCTCGTATTAAGTTATCCTGATGCAATGTTTGTGAACCCACCAGGCCATTAGACTTAGCCAGCTGTTAAATGATGATGTAGGTCAACACTGACAGTAATCGTTCTCATTTTTCTTTTAGATGTTTCAGACTGAGTGACAAAAAATCTCACATAAACTCAGCGGGAAGTGGTAACCAATACACTTTGACTCTGTTGGGGTAACAGCTCAGAGTTATCATATTAGCACGGGTGTGAAGTATCTGTCTTAGGAGCGTGTGAGAATGATCTTTATTGTGTTTTTTAGCTTTTAATGACATTAAGTTATTTATATTGTGTTTTTCTGTACAGTGTTTCAGCAAGTTTCCCACAATATAAATTAAGATATAAATGAATCCTGTGTTTCCTACAAAAAAAAGCTTAAGACTAATTACTTGATTTTGTGTTCTTCATAGGAAGGGCTTAATAATTGTGCTAAAGAGGTATTTTTGAATTCAGAGTATAAAATTGTCCAAATTGTCCAATTATCTGCAATCAGGAACCATTGCTTCAAAAAAACAGATGATTTAAATAAAATGCTATTTTAACCAAATTGGAGGGGTTGGTTATCATTCAGCCAGTGAGATTACTCACTGATCGCTACAATACCATTTTGGACTGATGTTTTACTCTTAATTATATTTTTTACCTGTAAGTTTTTGATATTTATTTTTTTTGGAAGACATCTACATATTTGACTGATTACTTTGAATTGTTTACATATGTATTATTGTTATCTATTTTATTTTTTAAAAATCCTGTTGAGCAGACCCTTTTCTAAGCCCTGTCCCCTTGTTTACCATTATTACATCTGACAAATTTTAAGGGTGTCAGAGGATACAGTTGGGCCCAATCCCTTTTCTTATTTATAAGCCATACCCCTTGTTTTCGAGTGTCACCTTGCCCCTTAAAACTGAGTTACAATAGGTAGTGGTTGAAAGCTTTGCCTATGAAATGGGAACATTACTTCATTAACAGGCTACTAGCGCTGCTCTGTAGGCGACCCTGCCAGTCTGCAGTGATAGCAGAGGAGGGTAAAGTTCAGCTCCTCACTGCTGGGCTTTAGTTACATTCAGGACATCATATTCCTTCAAAGAGGGGGGCAATTATTTATTATCATCCACCCTGAATTCTTCAGTGATATGAAGCTGAAGTCAAATATTCACCAGCTTCTTGTTTGAATCTTGTTTTATTTTCCCATTCCACCTTAAATGGAACAGTTACATTCTGGAGCTTCAGGAGTCAGAACTTCTGGACTATTTAAGGTGGAACGGGAAATTTAGCTAGCTACCTACCGAGACATTAGCATATTATTAGCGATTTTTTATGCGTGTTATAAAGAAAAGAGCCATTATATATTGAAACAACATTAAACTTATCCTATGGTTATCGTAATTTTTTAACAGAGAAAATTCGGACATTTGTGTTTTATTTTTGGTCACTGACGCAGCCATCTTTCCTGTTTTCATATCACTCTGTTTGGATTGTCTCTGAAAAACCTCTGTTTGGAGGGTCATGTAGCCCTAACACTTTGCCCTACCCCTCTACCTCAACAAGAATCGGGACACACTACCTCCAGGCATGAACACATAAAATGGAGAGCTAAGGGTGAAGTGGTAGGGGTGAGGGGTGAAATGGGACTGGGTCTTGTTCACTCTGATCTTTGACATTCTCTCATAAGGGCTTGGTCAACACTGATGTCAAGTCAGATCTTTGAATTTCTGAGGAAATGTAAAAGAATTGGAGGACTAGTGATTATACCAATTGAAACATGTTGCTTATTTGGCAAATGACATAAGACTGGACTCCCTCCTGAAGCAGTAAATCAGTTTTTTATTAGTAGATTTAGATAAGGCAAACTACCACAAAAGTAGTAATCTGATAGTATTTGGACTGGGTTATCTAGACCCAGAAAGTAAGCAACATTTCTTGATGGAGTCATTTATTAAAGGACTCCAGAAACACTGTATGGAAATAAACTGTCCCACAGTTCTCCACCTTGATACCTCAAGTGACGTAATTTAAAACATTTCCTCAGTGCGGTTTGAATCGAGTGTGTTGATGTTTTCTCATGCTCAACTGACAAAAAATGCACAATGTATAGAACACAAAGTGGAAGTTTGCAGCTAGAATCTCTCATTGAGAATCGCAATTATCACATTATTTAATTATTTCTCAATATCTATACATGTGTATAGGGCTGAGAAGGAGACTTTGGCTCTGGCGTCTGCATAATCACACACCATTAGTTTACTAAATGTTTTATTTACAAAGGCATGATGGGACACAGTTTTAAAAGCGGAAGACTTAAAGAAATCTTCAGTTCTTATCAGTTTGCTTTCTGACCTCTATGATTGAAATGTCCTAGAACAATCCACAAATTACACAAACAATTTCAGGACTTACTGCACTGTGAGACAGAGAACTGAAAGCAGCATTTGTCTGTCTCAGCTGTGCATTTGACAGTTGATCAGAATGCTTAGATTAACCACAGTCTTGAAGCTGAGTTTATGAAAAAAACTCAGGTGCGTGTTAATGTAGAGTGTGTGGTTGGTCCTACAGCACAGGGCTCAGCTGAGTAAACTCCACCACAGTGAAGGTGCTGTTTCTGCAGCCGGTCTGCACTCCTTCCTGTAGCACCACTGAGAACAGATTCTGTAAAAGATAAGAAAAAGTATCAGGAGTCTGCATGACTAACACAATTAGAGGCCATTAGAAAATTAGTAGGTCAAAAAATTCTTGTGGTATTTATGCTATATTTCTTCTGAACACAGAACTTGGATTGTTATAATAAACTCGGTGCTTGTTTTGGAGACAATATTTTAAAAATGTGGTGGGGTATATAGCAAAAATATCACAGCACTTCAAGACATTTTCAAGATACAAAGAAGAGCCAGTAGTGCCACATTAAAAACAAACAAACAAACAAACTGAGACTATAGCGATGTAGTGTTTCACAAACTGCACTAAATCCAATTAATCTTGATTAATTATGCTGTATATATCATGTTGTGTTAGAAACCACATATAAAATAAAAGTCTATTAAAGATTGTGTGCTGTTGAGCTCTTGATGCTGTTGACTGAAGTTTGAAGGTTGCAGTTGGTTGTTTAGAGACCCTTTGCAGTGGCTTATGATCACACCTGAAAAGGCAGGGTATATTTCAAGGAATCAAACAAGTTTTTGTGAAAAAGAAACATGATTTTCATTCTGTGTAGGTATATTCTTGAGCTTTATGTGTATATACCCATAAAGCAAAGCAGTGCAGTTTAAAAACTATGATGTATATTCAGCATCACTTGTGCATTTTCTGATATCATTTGCTGTGTACAGTGCTGTGCAAAAGTTTTAGGCCATTTGAAAAAATATACGGATCTCTGGGCTGTAGGCACTATTTTGTTTAATAAAACGTGCCTGATTACAAATAAAAATAAACAAATAAATAATACATTGTGATTTTATTTATGAATGTATTAGCGTAAAGATCTTCTCGACGAACCCCAGTATTTACAGTTATCATCCAATACCTACTTTGTCAAAAATCAACCTTGTGTTCTTTTCACTGTATTCTTCTAATCAACATAGTAAGGGTTTGTTGGTCGCCTTTGATCTCTTTATGCTTACATGTCTGATTCTGCAGCTGCTGATTCTCCTCCATCTGATTGTGATGATCTGAAGATGATTCTCTAAAGATCAGGTAAGCTGCTGTACTTTGTCTTCAAATTACAAAAGCCTAGAGTACTGTTTAGTTTATTTCTGACTGTTTTTCAGCTGTAGTATTAACTTCAATATGAGTACACGAAAAGGAAATTCTGTATATTTTTAAATGAGTTTAGACTCAGCAGTCAAGGCACAATATGGAGATCCAATATAAACACAATAAGGAACAGTTTTTTTTTAATATAGTTCAAAACCAGTATCTGTACACGTTTCAGTTGGAGGTTGGAATATTAAGTTGTTAAGTTTGAATGTACTTCAGTACCTCCAGTACGCTGTTTAATGTGAAGTCTAGTGCCATTGTTGATTCTAGGTGGTGTGTCATTTTGGATGCAATAATAAATTCCCAGTTCATTCACAGTGATGTTTTGTATAAATAAACTACTGTTGTATTGCACTGAGAATCTTTCCCTGAAGGCTGGGTCACAGTAGTACAACTCTGTGGGTTTGCTTGTGAAAGTGCGTAACATATACACTGGAGAATGTGATGTTTTTATCAATAACCAGTAAATGTCTTTTACAGCAATCTCACAGTTTAAAGTCACATTCTGTCCCAAATCTACCAGCTTATCTGCCAAACCCTCTGTAGCTCCACACAACAGCAGCAGATCTGACAAAAGAAACAGCACAAACACACATCACTGTGTTACAATAATCTAACTAGATGTTTAAACTTACAGTTAAACTTATAAAAGTCAAATTTATAACATACACATTATGAAAAGAAATCTGACCACATGAGCAAAAGTTTAAAATATCACATGAAGATGTAAACCCAGTGAATAAACTCACAGAAGTGAAGCTGTATAATCTTCATGTTGTAGCTTCAGTGAGGTCAGCGTCACACTATAGAAGCACTACTGCTGAGCTTCAGCAGCAAAATCAGCCACACAAAAGGCAAAGACAAATCATAGCATCCTAAATGAATGATGGTCAGTATATTCTATTAAGCTCACACACTATAAACCCTTACATTTTCCAGTCTAGACAGTAACACTGTTGGTCAATTTTAAATTCAGACATTCAGTATCGCTGTTGTTGGAACAAAACCTTGTATCTCCGAAATGGTAATTTTACAGAAGAAGGAAAAAAACATACTCTACTTTTAATGTAAATCAAAGGAACCAGACTTTTTACCAAGTAATTATGGACCATTTCTTTTGGTCTATTCATCCTGAAATTTACACACAATGTAAAGGGCAACAGGTAATTTCAAATTAAGTCAAAAACAGAAGAAAAAGAACAAAATGGAGATACAAGGTTTTGTTCCGACAGCAGCCATATATAACTCACATGTGATTTACATTGATGTTATTACATACTATACTGTAACTCTTAGTAAATACACACAGCGTTTGATGACTGCAGTTTTAAAATTCATCCTACAATGTCTTGTCATTCTGCTACATTAATCAGAGGTGGGTAGTTTACTCAGTTACATGTACTAAGTAAAACCTTCAAGTGTTTTTAAATGATCAAGTTCATTTGTGAAGATAGAAGAAAACAAAACCTATTTCCAGTTAATGTTTAACATTGAGTTCCTTTTTGCGTTTATTTCCGTTATGTTATGTTGATAACAGCATATGTACTGAGGCTAGGTACTGAAATTCAATACCAAAAAGGCACCGACCAAAACATCTCGGTACTACCGAGTACCGAAAAGTCTCAAAAACATTGGTGCCTATTTTCGATACTTTGCATAAAATGCAAATCACGAGGGATTATTCGAGTAACCTTACTATTAATGCAAAAAAACAGAAAAGAAAAAAAAACGTGACTCACAGAAATGCAGAGAGCACACAGATAACTAAATATTTCGAAGAGGTTGAAAGTCTGACTCTACTGCGAAAAGGTTACTGAGAACAGTTCCAGGTGCCTCAAGATAGTGGCTTCCAAAACGGGTAATACGTCAAATCTGATGAAACATTTGATTACACACGAAATTAATCTCCGTCAAGAAAACTGCAGAATTTTCGACTGCATGAAGAACAGCACTACGTCGCTGCTGGAGAATCTGGGCTAAATACATTACAACGACACACAGACACCAGTGTTTCCAGTAAAATATCATCCAATACGTTAATGGTTCACTGTGCACCTTTTTTCTCGCTTTGCCAGAGAAAACTAACCCTCATTACTATGCTGTTTGTCATCGCTGAAAGCCAGTTAGGATTCAGCTAACTTTAGCATAAAACTAGCATGTATTAGCTAGCTAGCTAGCTAGCTGGCTACAATTCAGCTGCCGTATGAACATATCATTTAATTCAGGTTCTGTAGGTTTCATAAATGAGCCCGATTAACTTGCGTGTCGTTTTCATGTTGTTGATGAGGGCTTGGACAGTGCTGGGGCCAGTTCACCATAGCAGAAAAGCTAATTATGTCAGTTGAGAGGAGGGAAGAACACCACAGAGCAGTAACGTTAACCAGCTTTATTGTTAAAGTATTGCAGCCCTTTTCGACTGTTGAATCTCTCTGGTTTAGGTGAGGTACGTGGAATAGATCATTTGTTTTATCCCTGTATGACATACCTGTAACAGTGGTTACAATAATGTGTTTGGTTGTTGTGAATTTTTTTTTGTTTGTTTTTTCTTTGTTTTTATTTATTCAGAGAGATGACAAAAGCATTAAATCCCAAGTAAGCCATCAAACACACTAATATCTGCCTGGTATGCAGAAAAAGAAAAAGAAAATCATGATAATTATCCTTTTTGTATTTTTTTTAGAAAATTAGAAAAAAGGTATGGAATAAATATTGAATTGAAAGTAACGTATCAGTATCGGTATGGAACATTTTCATACGATACCCAGTCCTGCAGCTGACAGTGCTGTAATCAGATTGAAGCAGGCTATTTACTTAATATAACATGATTAATAATAGAAGTTAGTATGAGAAGACTGGCGTCTCCACAGGTTCCAAAGAGGCTATGTGACATCAAAAGACTTTATGTTCTTATTGATTGTTTTTCGTAGTAGTAAAGACCAAAACAGTTGAAAGAGGTTGTTGCTCTTACATCACACATGAAAACAGGTTTAAAAACATTAGTGAGCTGAAGATTTTTGTTTTGTTACATCTGAAGTCAACACTGTTTTGCGTAAATGACATGGTAGAGACAAAATTTGTGTGCTTGAGTGTCGCTGACCTTGTCGCGTACATCAGAATATTTGAATATTTGCAAACTCTGATTGGATAGAAAGTCAGAGTTCTATGTTCTGGAGTGTTGCCGTGGTCACAGTGTGCTTTGAAAGTCTATCTGTCGACCTTTTTTTTTTTTTAAACAACACTTGTTGCCTGGACTATAAATTGGCCTTTATGAATTTGTGTTTTAACGATTCCTGCATTTTGGTATGTTTACACATTTTACTATGCAACAGTTCTACTCCTGTGTCACTATAGAGGGATGTTCCTGCAGTGGGAAATCATTGTGAATTTACATTAGGAAGTTAATGTATATGGCCTCAAAATGCTTGATCACATGCTTTCTGTAGAGAGAACATTTATTATTTTGAATAAATAGGAAACTAAAGTCACATTCATAATAATAAAACCCAGTAATAAATATTTTTGTTTTTGTTTTAGTTAATGTAATATGGAAACCCTACCCAAAAGCTTTAAGTTTATAGTGTAACAGCACTGGCACTGGAATAGAATTTTTAAACTGATGTGCTGGTAAAAATGCTGTTACATTATTTGCAAATTAAATATTCCATAAAGTACAAACATCCATAGTGTTTTTCCTCAAAAGTCGTCAGCAGAGGGCAGTAGATTGCAACAAACTAGACCCAGTCCATGGACAAAAGCACACCACGTGGCTCAAGATTTTGTCATATACATCATTGCACCTGATATGAAGCCTCATTTGACTCACAACATTTCTTCCTCTGCACTATTATGGGGGATATTTCCTGCTACACAGAAGTGACATTCATATATGTGGCCTTAAAAATATCTGATAGTCATAAAAGTCATACAAACTGTTTGATTTTCAGATTTATTGTAACATCCTATGATAACTTTAGCGTTAAAAATAAATGATTGGTGCAGTGGGTAGCACAGTTGCCTCACAGCAAGAAGGGCCTGGGTTCAACTCCCTAGCCAGGTGAACAGGATCCTGTCTGTGTGGAGTTTGCATGTTCTCTCCATGTCTGTATGGGTTTCCTACCACAGTCCAAATACATGCAGTTACTGTGTGCACATGTATATGTCTGCGATGGCCTGTCCAGGGTGTTTTCTGCTTTATGCCCAGTGACTGCTGGGATAGGCTCCAGCACCCCCTGGAATAATAAATCTGGCCAACTACAACAAATGGACAGTAGAGTACAACAACAGTAGTTGTTGGTTTTAGAAGTTCTGCAAGATGCTAAAAGTTCTTGCACTTCCATCCTCACTGATGTTTGATTCATCAGCATTGTATCACATCAAAGCTTGTGAAGAACATTCAAATTGCAGCACAAAATAAAATGCTTTGCGTTCTTCACAGCTCAGATTGTTCAAAATCTTTTAATTATTGTGCTAATAATGCAGATCAGTAATTTTAAAGTCATAGCCACCTTTAAAGCTTGAATTATGAAGGTCAGTAACCCTTTACAGTCAGTTTATTTGTGTGTTTTTCCCATGATAATGCACGGTTGAGGGTGAATGCTCTGCATATAACCACCTATTTTTTCACTGAGACAGAGTGTTGCAGATCATTGATTAGTGTATGTGTGATGGCAAGAAATACTCAGAGAGTGGGACCAATTCTCCAGTTTTATTAACCACCAAACACAGCACAGAACGAACTCAGACACAAGCACCAGTATCCATAGCTTTAGGATAAATATCGGGGTCAAGCTCAGATTACGACTTACAACAGAGTTGGAGGGGAGCTTATGATTTAGAGATCACAACTGTGTTATGAAAGACCCCTTGTTCCATACGTATGTAAGTGAGGTTTCATTAGTTTTCTTTGGCAGCCAAATTTATAAAATTGTCATGCAATGCACTGGTGAATCTTGTAATGATGTCCAACAATGTACCTCAAAATGTAGGGGACGACTGCTACCTTGACCAAGTTATAACTGATTAATTACCCAATCTAAGGTAAATCATGAGAGATTCTGATGCACTTGTGTGAAAAGCTCTTCAGGGGTACAAAGTATAGTCCAGAGGAACTGAAAATCTTTAAATGTAAATTATAGAATGTGCCAGTACTGCACAGTCCCCTCATAAAACTCAGATTTTAGACTAAGATGGTGTAATTGGTCCTCAGTTGGTCCTGTGTGAGTTTACTTGCCACGACTGAAGCTCCTTGTGGCCTTCACGGTTTCGGGGGTTGAACTAGAGCATACATGCTGTTGTCCTGATACTGCTTCACTCCTCTGGCTGATGTGGGCAGCGCAATCTCTTCATACTACAAAAGTAAAGAGATCAAGTCAAGTCAAGTCAAGAGGCTTTTATTGTCATTCCATCTATGTACACGTACACAGTGGAGCGAAATTACGTTCCTCCAGGAACAACACGGTGCAACAAGGAACAAAAAGTACAAAAGTACAAAGTGCGAACGTGCAGACAGAGTGCAAACAAATTAAGCTAGAAAACAATACAATAAATACAATAAATTAAACAGACATTAGACACAGTAAACAGACCGGACAGTGTAGCACCGACACAGCACAGATTTCTGGACATGAAGTAGTGGAATAAGGTGCAGACATATTTAACGTGATGTGATCTGTGAGTTACGTCAGATAACATACATATACACAGCAGTTACTGAGGTAGTAAAACAGTTACTGAGGTAGTGAAACAGTGTAAACACAGTATTGGCAGCAATGTTCCAGATAGATAGTGCAAGTAGAGCATCAAAAGAGGTGTGTATGAGTGTTTGTGTGTCTGTGTGTCTAAAGTTAAAGTTGCTGTAAGTTATGATGTTATTGTTGTTTACATTTTTGAAAGGATGCAATTTTACTGCATGTCGCTTAGTCACGGTTGGAATAATAACTTTGTCACAGCTGCTACATAAGAATCTGCTGAACGCTGCTAATACCTAAGGCTCGTTTTACATACACAGCATTCCTACCTCTGCACTGCTTGTGTATTCATGTTGCTGTAGATTGTGGTCTGGAGGCTGTAGTTGGTCTTCTGATGATCTTTTGCAGTGGCTTGCTAGGAGAGCTGAAACATGACGAACAATAAAATCCAAATGAATTTATTGTAAATAAAGTTAGTAAAATCTACCAGTAAAATCACAAAGGGCACAGTTACAAATCTAGACAAAATCTTCAAGTATACAACTTGAATCATGATCGCAAATTACTTTTAATGTCTATACAGTCGCTCACCGATGATTGGAATGATGAAAATGCAGTTAAGCAGAGCAGATGCGAGAGTCAGACTTGGCCATGGTGTGTGTTGTGGTGTTTGTTAGTCACTCTGCTTTGTTTTATTTGCAGTCTCTGAAGTACGTCCTGAAAATGGGGTAGTAATCAAAAGCTAAAATCTACTTTACTGATAACATTAGAGTGTAAATTAAACAAAAAAAAATACCAACTGTGACTTGATTATTAGAATTTAAAGCAATTTGAAAGTATCATGTAAGTAAATAAGATCCATAGGCTTTGCTTAACATTTTAGGGGGATGACATTTGACACTTCGCAGATTAGAAAATCAACTTTTGGATTTCAAATGTAGTAACTAGTAAATAATAACTCAACAGATGAGTATTAAAGACACTTACCAGTGCTGTTAAGCCTGAGTCCGTTACTAAAAACAATTGGTTTTCCAGTTTCAACACAGTAATAATCTCCAAGTTCATCTTCTGTGATGTTTTGTATCAATAAAGAGTTATTCACTTGTAATAAAAACTTCTCTTTGAAAACCGTGTTGTAATAGTGAAGCCTGTTTTCACCATCTCTACAAGAGCGTAATATCAGCTCTGGGGCGCCGCATTGTTTCTGTACATACCAGAATATCTCTGTGTTACTTTCACGATTGGCAAGATCACACTTTACTGTTATGCTTCCTCCCATTTCAACTTGGACAAATTTCAAACCTTTAACTGCTTCAAACCATATGAGTAAACCTACAAAGAGAAAACAGTGACATAGAATAACCTTCACATTCAAAATAGGTCAGAATATATACAGCTTACTTGTAAAAATGTAATAATAATAATAAAAATAGTAACAGAATTAAACAGAATTTACAAAAATAGAATAAACTTACACATCTGAAGCTGTAAATTCTTCATGCTGTCACTTGAATGTTTTTCACAAGGTAGCTACTTCACTGCAGGCAGTTTGACAGAGGAAATGGGACATAAACTCGCACTGACCACAGCTTTTTTCAACTCTACAGAAGCGATCAGAGGTCAGCTGTGTTTGCTCTGAACGAAAGAGTCCAATAGTAAGTTAATAGTAAGGTAAATCTGTTTAAGTATGTATTTAAATATGTTCTCCATAGTGGATGACATTAACCTATTTTCACTCAAATAAACCACATCATTTGACTGGGCTTGTTCAAACTTTGGTATAAGACTGTATGCACAAACAACAGTAACCAAGCCTTTAGGGTATAACTTTCAGTGCATTGTTTTAGTTTTTCCCTTAAAGTTTGTGAAATTTTACTACCTTTTCATGGGTGCATCTGAGTCTGCAGACAAAACAGTCAGACCCTGACGTGTTTGATCACAGCTCTGTAAAAAGCTGGTATGTGGTGTACTGCGTCCTAAAGAGGAGTGAGCTGAGGTGATTCTATTCTGTATTTCTTTCTATCATTGGGAGCCATTTAAAACCTCACAAAACCGTATTTAGTATGCCTACCCAGGCCCAATCCTATTTCTCATTTTTACCCCTACCCCTTGTTTTCAAGTGTCACCTTGCCCCTTGGAACTGAGTTACAAGGGGTAGTGGTTGAAATCGTCTCTACAAAATGGGACCCTCAATTAAAAAAGAACATTACTTCATTCACAGCTACTAGCGCTGCTCTGTAGGCGACCTTGCCAGTCTGCAGTGATAGCAGAGGAGGGTGAACAACATTAAGATAATACAATAGTTCTTGTAACTTTTTAAAAGAGAAAATACTCACAGTTGAGTGTGTCTTTGGTTGCTTGCTCAGCCATCTTGCCAGCTTGTCTCTTTTTTCTCATAACACTCTTTTGGAGTGAACTTTAAAGAAAGAGTAAATACAACTCAGAAACCTATGTTAAAAATAGAGCTTAGTGTGAATAGTAGTAAGGAGATTTTTGAACCTAAAGAACAGAAGGAGGAAGAGCATGATGCAGATTCATCTGTGACAGCTCAGAGGACTATTTTAGACATGGAAGAGCGGTTTTTGACTTCGACTGGACACCAGAGGATGTGACTGACCAGTATGGTGTATTACAGAAGAGAGAAACTAAGTGGAAGGCATATGGATTTGATTTCTAGGTGTTACATATCACAGACCCAAGGGCAGGCAAAAACAATCCAAAAGGGGTGAGGCAAAAACGAGTCAAAATACAGATGAATAGTCAAAAAGGGGAAAACACAACACAGGAAATAAAAGTTCAGTAGCTTTAGAAAGAAGCAATACTTCGCACTGAACTGTTCTAAAAGCCCAGGTTTTATACTGAAGCTGGTGAGAGGTCACAGGTGTAATAGATCAGTACTCAGGAGTCATGTGATCTCCCAGAGGATTCTGGAAGATGGAGTCCAGGGAAACTTCTGAGCCATAGGGATGCATGACAATCAGTAGGAAAATATGATAACAGCAATCCCTGATCTGTTGGAAGGAAATCTGGGGGGTTTGTGGTGATAAGGCATATATATTTCTACCGTAAGGGGGATAGGATGCTGTTACCTGGCAATGTTAAAGCTCCCGTATGAGGTTTTTACTGTCCAGAAGGGAAAAGTTTCTGATGAGGTTCAAGCAGAGGCTATTTCTGGAAGTAGGAAGAAAAGGGAACTGGCACTATTTCATAATCTGGAGTCCTATCATTGGAGGATAAGTCTAGGAGAGAAGTGGGGTATAGGATTATTTCCATGGTATGGGGTGACATTTTCGGCAGATCACATTGATAATATTACCTACACCCTACAGGGTTTTGCAAATGAGACTATAAGAGGTTTTGAATACTTGTCAAATACTCAAAAGAGTCACAGACTGACGTTGCTGAAACATGACATGGCTCTTGATTATCTTTTGGCCAAACAAGGGGGCCTATGTGTGGCTCTGAACTTAACGGGTGATGCTTGTTATACTTTGATTCCTGAGAGTACTGACAAGATGACTAGTGTCATAGATGCATTGAAGCATATAAGGGGGGCGTTTGGCCCATCGGAAGGAGCTGGATGGTCTGCGAATGCTTGGTTGCAGGAGAAATTAGGACCATTGGGAGCAGTGTTGGTTCAGATTATGGTAGCAGTTTTTATATCATTGAGTGTTTCTGTACATTGTTGCGAAGGCCATGATATTGAGAGGGGTTGGAGTTGTGATGCCTGGAGATCAAGTTCAGATGCCATTATTACATAGGACTGACACAGACGATGACGAAGAAGTGGTGATAGAAGGAGAACTGATGGAGAAATATCCATTTTGAATATCTATTCTTATTATAATCTTAACATTTATTTCTTATTACTATTTAGGGTATTTAGTAGTCTCTTACTATAGAGTGGGATGATAGCAGGGGGAAATGAAAAAGGGGATTTATAACTTGGGATAATGTGATGTGAAAGTATGATACTGTGAATTTCACATTTACTTATAAGATGTTAACCCATATGTGATGTTTTAATTTGCATCTGTTGTTTTTGCAAAAGATACTGCTTGGTGGTTTTCTTTTCTTTCCTTCAAGAACGATGTTGGGGGAAGACCACTGGAAGGGTGATTGAATCTTCGGGGACCCTGATGTGCATGGACAATAAGATTGGACTGAAGGACTTTGAATAAGGACACTGTGATACAATGCCCAGGAGTCAACACATCATCGACACTACACTGAGAGTCGACGCTGCTGAGGAGCTGCAGTGTGATACATTTTTATGTTTTCATATATATTTGCATAGTATTGGATTTAGTTATATTATAGGGTAAGGGGTGATATTGATAGAGGACATTTATAAGGAAGTGATAATCTTAGTAAGACATGCTATGTGGATTGAGTGCATGAGTAGTACTTAAATTTATGACACTTTCTTTGGGGTTTAATTGATTGAATACTGATGTTTTCTGTTATGGGGTGAGTACATTGGGACCTCAGATGGTTTTTTCTTTTTTCGGATGCTTAGGGATAGGGGTGTTAGGCAGGGAAAGGTCCACTGGAAGGTCTGATGGGTCCAGCCTGAATGTGGACATTGTTTTGATTTTATTTTCTGAGGTTTCCATATGTATTTGCTCAAGTCATATCCATATACAATTTGTCAGAATACCTCCTTTTAAAACAGTCTGGAGTACTTTATGTGGTCGCCTAAGGCAGAGGGACCGTGAGAGAATTTTTCCTGTCTAGATTGTTTGAAGGACATTTCAGGAATGATAGCTGCCTGACAGGTTTTTCGCTCTTACACTCCAGAAAGCTGTTGCATTGCTAAGGTTATGCTGTAGGAAGCATGTGTAGGAGGAACTGTTATTTTGTTACAGCTACAAATATGTATGTGCTACTTTTTGTTTGTCGAGACTTTATAGTAAGTCTCGAAAGGGGGGAAATGAAGTATATTTAAAAAGGAACCTTTTGATAGAAGAAGGTAAAAACACTCTTAACATTGAGTATAAGCTGATGTCTGAAGTTCCAAGTATCTAGGAGTGCCCTGTGTGCTCTGATTGTGCAGAGGATAGGAATGTTTGAACCAGGGGGGCCCCTGGGCCCATAGCCCCATAGGAAGTAGGCCTCTCACTTTCTCCCTTCTTCTCTTAGTTCCACATAGATTAGATCATTTTAAAAAGGACCATATGTTCTGTCTCCTGTTTCAACAACAAGTCCACTATATAAGCAGCTGGAATATTCTGTTCTAGAGAGGACATTTAGAATTGGCACGGATCCTCTCTCAGGTACTTTTATAGTGCTTGATATGATGCTGTTTTACTTTGTAATAAACATTTTACTAGCAACACAGTGTCAAAGGAGTTGTCCTTCACAACATCTACACATCATCACTACTTAATAAACAACAGGAGTCTCTGAAAAACCTCCGTTTGAAAGGTCATGTAGCCCAAATACTTCACCCTACCCGTCTATCTCAACAAGAATCGGGACACTTTATCCCTAGACCTGAATGCATAAAACGGAGGGGTAGGGCTAAGTAGTAAGGACAAGGGGTGAAATGGGATTGGGCCCTAAAGATGACCTGCATCCAAAGAGTGCCCCAAAATTAGCTTTAGCAGGTCTCAGTGAATCTTAGTGAATTAAAACTCAAGGGCTATAAATATGCGACAGTTGATTTTCCAAACCACAGAGCTTGTCTCTTGTTTCTAAAAGTTGCTTAAGCTTGAAAAGGCATCTTGTTTTTGTTTGCTAATACTTTGCAAATGTCCTTGAGTATTTTTACTATAGTTTTCAGGTTTCATATATAGTTGTCATATTTTTAAAACTATTGTCAGATTTTTGTTTCAAGGGAATAACACTGCTAATTTTCATGCCAGTTTCTTTTTACTCAATCTCTTTATGCAATCTACAAGTTGCTTTTTAGCACAGATACCAATTACAGATCATATAAAAGGGCACAGTTCAAAGTTCTGTCAACTCGTCATATAAAAAAAATAAATAAAAAACATATTGGATGAAGAAGAACACACCTGTGACCCTCTCCATGCATGCTTGCAACCAGCTTTTGGTTTATGACCTACCAGTTAAAAACCACTACATTCAAAGCAGGTAGACCGCGGAGTCTAAGCCTTTGTTGAGCCATTCGCTTACAGAGGGGTTATTTGTTTCAAATGTATGAGATTCTCAGACAGGTTTTTTCAGACACTCCAACCACACAGGCCATAGCAGTATTGTTTGCCAATGAGTACCGGGCCAGAGAAGCCCTGAAAGCTTGTGGTTACCCAGAACAGGCCACTGAAAACAGCGCAAAGGTCTCATGGGAACAATAGTCTCAAAACGTTGCACTGAGACTCTGACAGTGTATATGTGTAACATACTCGACTCCAACTTAAATATGACATTTCTGCAAATATTAGTGCAGTTTCTATTTCTGTTTTGTTCAACATAAATAAAACATAAAATTATTTCGGCACCGTTTATTTTATGTTAATACATGAGACAGGTTTGGGGCAGGGGGGTCTTTGGGGGGTTCAGGTTCCCCCAAAAATAGGTTCCAGTGATGTACAGACAACTTCAGATGCCTTTGTTTGTGGTTTGATGATAGCACAGTCTTGTCTGGCAAGCATGTCTTGGTGCACACAACTCCTGCAGTTGTCCACTGTGAAATTTGCCTTTCAAAGCATTCTGCCCACTGTACACGGGCAGCTTACAGTAGAGTCGTCACAGCTCCTGTATAGAGGAGATACTTTCAGGTGTGAAGCTACTTTTTATAACCAGTGACTTTCACCTCATTTGTGATTTCTCCTATCTTTCCCATGATAACAGATGACTATGGGTGATCGGCCTGCACGTCACCTCATATTTATATCCCAGTGAAACACAGACACGGATGACTGAGACCTTCTAAAAATATGAATAAGCAATATGTCAAATGTCAAAGGCATGTCTTTTTGCACTTATGTTCATATTATTTTTAAACGTATTATTTCTAAAGTTCCTGTTACTCTAAAGGGTCACAGCATTTAATGGCAGCATGACTTCACAGACAACCAGACAGACTCCTAAAGAATATTGTTGATACCATTAATTCTAAGAATGACTTGGAGAGGAACACCAGTTTGCAGTTTGTATTTTCACTAACCACCAAAGACAGCAGAAAAGAAAGCCAGACACATTAACCAGGATAAATATATGAGCTCAGGCTCTAATCTGATGTCAAGACTTTATTTTTGACTTTGCAGTGGTAACAGATAAACAAGAATTTGCGATGGTGACAGCGAAAGTAGTTCTCTAGAAATCTACCTCTTGTTCCATAAGTAGTAAACTAACTGGGATTTCATGCATTTTCTTGAGTGTTTAAGATCAGAATTGACATCCATAAATGCACCTCAAAGAGCTTCTTTACATCATGCATTAGCATGTGTTTGATGTCCAGATTATATATGGATACACTTTGGCTGGTTTCCACTTGTAACTAAAATGCATCCCCAAGTGTCAAATAGTCAAATAAAATCCAAATGTCATACCTGAAAGTGCACACTGATGTAAGGTGTAAACAGCCACAAAATGTAAGGGACAAATATTTGCCCCAAACCGATCTACTGTATCCCGGAATATGCCAAATCGAGCCAAATAAAAACAATGTTTGAAAACAAGATTGAGTTGTCAGAATTACCAACCATGCGGTAATTATCAGTAAATATAAACATATTTCCAGTATAGTTTAAATTTTGATGTTTATAAATGTACGTATGGAATTCTCTTTTTGATTAGCCTTCTGTTTGCAGTTAATCTTTGTAGACAGACAGTTGGTTAGCAGTTGGCCTGCTGCTGTTCTGTGGAAGTTGGATGACACCTAGAGTTTAATTTAAGAGTGTACATGTCCCAGTTTCCCAGTAAACATAGTATCCTGTATGGTTTCTCACTTTTGTTTCCTGCGTAGTTATTTATTACATATGAAACTAAGAGGCGATTTGAGAGGCAATCTGATAAAAATTGAAGTATGCAAACAGTGGACACTCTACTGTGCTTTAATTCTAGCATTATAGAGGAACATGGCTTTAGAGGCCTTCAGTCAACTTTGAGAAGAGGAGATTTATTGTTTAAAAAAAAAAACAAGTTGTGTGCTCCATTAAACTGATATTAATATTTGATTACATTAGCATAAGCTAAAAACCCCTTTATCATTGTAAGGTCACCAGGTGCAATGAATGAGTTTCTTTTTTTTTTTTGATTTTTCCCCAATTTTCTCCCTAATTTACTTGTTTCCAATTCCACCCACTAATTAGGACTTCTCCAATCACACAATACCACCAAGGCTAGGAGGGTGACGGCTAGCAAAAGGCGTCCTCCGAGTCCTGTAAAGCACCACCGCATATTTTGGACAGCTGAACACACTTGGAAGAAAGCGCCAACTGCCAGATCTGTTACGTCAGCTAACAGACGCCTGTGCTAACTAGCATTGCATTGAGTGACGGGGGAGAAGGAGGGGGGCATCCAACCCACCCAGAGAGCGAGGCCAATTGTGCTCTCTTGGACTCCCGGCCACAGACAGCTGTAACCCAAGCAGTGCGTTTGTAAACTGTGCATCCCCTTCTTACAAGTTCACAGCTATCTAGAAGCCTGTATTACATGCAAAGTTGTAATTAACTCATTCTATCACTCGGAATATTTCCACTTTATAATTTTTAATGATGGACACGCAGATGTGTGTCAAGACACCATGTGCTTTCTGGTGGTTTTGTGTACATTGTGTTTTCAGAGGTAAAAAAAGGAACATACATAAATTCAAAAGTAAATCAAGGTATGTACCAGTAACACTAAACTTGTCACCCACTGAGAAACAGTACGTCAAACGCAGCATGATTTTAAGTGTCCAGTGTTGGGCAAAATCACTGAATTTGGTCTTCTAACCTCAAAAGTGTGAAGTTATTTATTGAGGCTGATGTCCCTCACTGAATTCCTTCACTGCGTAAGTGCCTCTGGTAGATAGCTCAGTGTACTGAAAAAAAAATGGAATGACGATATTAATTGGCAAATTATTGTATATAGCAGCTGAAATTATGCATGTTTGACAAAGTCCTTCAACACACTATAATTTTGACACTGCATGTCATTTAAATTTTAACCAGAATGCATGACTGAGGACTAACAGCCTGTGTTGAATAGCAGGATTTTAAAGCATACAACTTTGTCACAGTAGCTACATAGACATAGATAATCATCAGGTTATTCTGATGGACACCGATAATAACTACCTGTGCACAACTCAGGACTTGATGTTGCTGTAGATTAGGCTCTGGACACGGTAGTCGGCTTTTTGGAGTCCTTTTGCAGTGGCTTGCTAGCAGAACTGACACATGGCAAACAATGTTTGTTAGTAGTTTGCTATAATATTAGTCAAACTGTCTTAAATTGTTTTACAAGAGCCAATTATACAAATAAAAAAATGTTTGAAATATGTTGGTCAGTTACAAACAAGGATATAAAAATGATAATTTAAAATTTAAAACATTCTAATTAAAAAGAATACGATGTGCATTTTTGTGTCTGTAAGAATTTCTCTAACATATTGATATTTATTTCATAGCTTTAATATCTGATTTCATTTTTGAAAAGGATCATCAGGTTTAAAAAAAAAACAACATTTTAAAGTTTATAAAAATGTATTGCTACAGAAAACAGGTCTTTTTAATTGGACTCCCAAATAAACTATTGTTCTTTATCAGAACCAGTATTACCATCAATCAACATTTTCTTAAATGTTTGTGACAGAGCTTCTGACCTTGGCACTGCACCATGGTCACTTGGGTCTTTATAGTTCAGTAGACTGTCCATGAAAGCTGCCATTTTTTGTGATGTTATGATTTTAAGTACTGACACAGTGCTCAGAAAAGTCTATTGTAATGCATTGTACCATAATTTATCACAATAACAATAAATACTTCATGTTGCTCACCCCTAAAAGAAGGTATTGCAGAATAATCTGATATATGCAATGTATTTATTAAATTATTTAATAAAAAAATAACAGACTTGGACACAAAAGAATGCATGTCATGTCACTGATCCACATATAGTACTTGAATGACAGTTGATCAGTTGATATTGATAATCACTCACCAGTGATTGCTGCAGTAAAAACAGAATTAAGCAGAACAGATGCAAGAGTCAGAATTGGCCATGGTGTTTGAGCTGATGGTTGCTGATCGTCCTGCTCTGTTTTATTTACATGCTCTGTAAAATGGAATAACACCACAGATGTAGCATCATTCAGTAACAATAACTCAACGGCAGTGTAGTCACATCTTTAAATACACTTACTGGTGGTGTGAAGCCTCGTTCCATTAGTGAAAAACGGTTCGCCAGGTTTTTCACAGTAATAATCTCCCAGTTCATCTTCTGTGATGTTATATATCAGTAAAGAGAAATTTATCAATGAAAACTTGTGTTTCAGAGCCATGTTGTAGTAGTGGGGCTTAATACGTTCGCCAGAAATTACAGTGCGTAATATCAGCACCGGGGCTCTGCACTGTATCTGCATATACCAGTGCATCTCTGTACTGCTTACATTACAGGAAAGATCACAGTTTACTGTTATGTTTTGTCCAAATTCAACTTGAACAAACTTCAAACCTTTAACAGCTTCAAACCATATGATCAGATCTACAAAGAGAAAACAAAAACACCCTCAGAACATCAGCCTCACATTCAACATAGGTCTAAAATGATTTTTATTTCTTGTACAGAAAACATACTTACATATCTGAAGCTGTGAATTCTTCATGCTGCCATCTGAAAGCTTTTTGCAGAGTGTACTTCTTTTCCATTGTGAACACAGTTCAGTGTTTTGGTTTAAGCAACAGATATAAGAGGAAGTGTGATTTGAACTTGTTTTAACCACAACTGGTTCCATCTCTGCAGAACCCCTCAAACATTAGCTGTAGTGAATCTAGAAAAAGTCTTATTATTTTATATAAAAGGATAACAGACTGATGTTGACTAAAGATGAGTGTTGATAAATGTCTTCATTGAATGTCAACAGCTTCATTGTCGCACTTAATTTTGTAGTTTAAAAGCAAAAAAAAAAAATCAGATCTTTATCTTGTACCAGAAATATTGAGTGCATGTACACATACAAGCAGTTACACAATTTGTAGGTGTGTAAACATTGTACCAAGTTACAAATCCATTTCCCAAAAAGCTATGACGCTGTGCAAAATGTAAATAAAAACAAAATGCAATGATGTGCAGATCATTTAAACTCTATATTTAAATGAAAATAGTACAAAGACAACATATCAAAAGCAGAGTTGAAACGGAGAAATTTTGAATTAGATACCAACAACAGTTCCTAAAAAAGTTAGGACGGGGCAACAAAAGGCTGGTAAAGTTGTGTGATGCTGAAAAAAAAAAACCTAAAGGTTAATTGGCAACAGGTCAGTAACACCACTGGGTAGGAAAAGAACATCTCAGGGAGGCTGAATCTCTTAGAAGTGAAGACGGGGAGGAGTTCACCACTCTGTTCACCAAGACTGTGCAGGCAAATAGTGCAACAATTCAAGAATAACGTTTCTCGATGTAAAATAGCAAAGAATTTTTGCTTTTCATCACCTACAGTACATAATAACATTAAAAGATTCAGAGAATCTGGAGAAATCTCTGCATGCAAGGGACAAGGCCAAAAACCAGTATTTGCTGGTCGTGATCTTCGGGCTCTCAGGCAGCACTGCATTAAAAACAGACATGATTCTGTAGAGAAATCACTGCATGGGCTCAGAAACACTTCAACATTTTGAAATTCTTCTTGCAAATCATGGACACTGTGTCCTCCGGGCTAAAGACCACTCAGCTTGTTATCAGTGCACAGTTCAAAAGCCAGCATCCATGATGGTATAGGGGAGCATTAGTGCACATGGCATGGGTGACGAGCACATCTGTGAAGGCACCATTAAAGCTAAACAGTATATACATGTTTTGGCAACATATGCTGCCATCCAGACGATGTCTTACTTAGGGAAGGCCTTGATTATTTCAGTAAGACAATGTCAAACCACATTCTACATGTATTACAACAGCACAGCTCCATAGTAAGAGAGTCCAGGTGCTAAATTGACCTGCTTGCAGTCCAGACCTGTCACCCACTGATAACATTTGGCGCATTATGAAATGAAAATACAGCAAAGGAGATCCTGAACTGTTGAGTAGCTAAAATCCTGTATCAAGAATGGTAAAACATTTCACTTTCAGAACTACAGCAGTGTCTCCTCAGTTCCCAAACGCTTACAGAGTGTTGTTAAAAGAAGAGGTGATGAAACACAGTGGTAAACAGGCCACCGTCCCAACTGTTTGGAACATGTTGGCATCGTATTCAAAATGGGCAAATATTTTTCATAAAACAATAAAGTTTCCCAGATTCAACATTTGATATATTGTCTTTGTAGTATTTTCCTTCAAAAAATATGGTTACATGATTTGCATATGATTGCATCCTATTTTTATTTACATTCTGCAGAGCGTCCCAACTTTGGGGTTATATTTAGAATACATGTTTAATACATGTGTAAAAACTGTCAGAGCATAGACAAACAATTAAAAAAATCTGTTTACATAACCCAATATAATTTAAATACTTGTTAGATTAAGCTGTACCATCATCACTGTATGCCTCACATTCAAAAGTATATATCAGAAAGAGTTTATCAAAGTTTATATCATAGTCTTGAGCTTGTATAAAGTGACTAGAACTTTATGATTGCTTCTATTTTTAGAAAAATTGCTCAGAATGCGATTAACGTGCAATTAACGTTCCAGTTCAGCCCAAAGGTATTCAGAGGGGTTGAGGTCAGGGCTCTGTGCACTGTAGTTCCTCCATACCAAACACGTCAGAGCTGGTCTTTATGAACCTCACACTGTGCACAGGGGCTCAGTCATGCTCAGTCAAAATGTCTTTGCTGTAGCTTTAACATCACCTTTCACTGGAACTAAGGGGCCCAAACACTGAAAAACAGCCCCAGCCCATTATCCCTCCTCCACCAAACTCTACTGTTGGCACATTGTGTTCCGGTATGTAGTGTTCTCCTGGCATGCGCCAAACCCATATTCGACCATCAGACTGCCAGATAGTGAAGTGAGATTCATCACTCCAGAGAACACATTTCTGCTCCTTGCTTTACACCACTCCAGTCGACACTTGGCATTGGGCATAGTGATCTTAGGCTTGTATGCAGCTGCTTGTCCATGGAAACCCATTTTATGAAGCTATTGATAGACAGTTCTTGTGCTGATGTTTTTTCTAGAGGAACTCTGGACTCAAGCAACAGAGGATAGACGCTTTGTACGTGCTACACACTACACGCTGCATGGTCTACAGTTAACTAGGGCAGATTTAGCAAGGCAGAAATTTTATAAACTGACTTGTAGCAGAGGTGGCACCCTATGGCAATGCCATGTTTAAAGTGTCTGAGCTCTTCAGTACGACCCATTCTACTGGCAGTATTTGTCTATGGAGATTGCATGTCTATACACTTGATTTTGTACACCTGTTAGCAATGGGTGTGGCTGAAACACTTGAACTCAGAAATTAGGAGTATCCACATTCTTATTGCCGTATAGTGTATGTATAGGGAAATATATGCCATTCATTCAGCTTGTATGTTTTGTTTGTGACACAAAATCTTTATTTGCAAAGTGCCAAATGTACAAGGACTTTGTCTTGGTGCAAGTATCAACTTAAATAGAATCCAAAAAAAAATATATATACTACATATACATCGATCAGGCATAACATTATGTTTCTACGCTCATTGTCCATTTTATCAGCTCCACTTACTATATAGGTGCACTTTGTAGTTCTACAGTTACAGACTGTAGTCCATCTGTTTCTCTGATACTTTCTTAGCCTCCTTTTACTCTGTTCTTCAGTGGTTAGGACCCCCATGGACCCTCACAGAGCAGGTACTATTCGCGTGGTGGATCATTCTCAGCACTGTTGTGGTGGTGGTGTGTTAGTGTGTGGGTCTGAGTGGATCAGACACAGCAGTGCTGCTGGAGTTATATATATATATATATAATATATATATATATATGTACATATATATATATATTTGGGGTGGGAATCTCTAGGTACCTCATGATTCCATTCGATAACGATTCAGAGGGCTGTGATGCGATTATAAAACGATTATCGATGCATCTCGATGCATCTTTTTTTCGATACAGGATTTCTATTTTCTCACTGTGTGAGGACTTGGTACTTTTAAAGCAAAGTATCTGTAATGATCCATAATGAATATCTTTTATTAATAAATCAAAGGGAAGCGATGTGGCAAGTGAACTGGAAGGCTCTGATTCACTTCTCTTGTTTGGAGCACGTGAGACGCAGCTGCCACTCATCTGTGATAAAATGCGCAGTTACAGTGAAATAAGATCCTGTGATAATGGATGTCCACGCAGCAAATTACAGCCAGAGAAGTCTGTTACAGCTATTTTACCTGCTTTCTTCAGTGATTTCATAACTTCGGTTTTGGTCTCGTTGTAGAGAGTGGGGGGGTCGCTGTGTCAGTAAAACATCTTCGAGACGGGACGCTGTATCTCGGCTCCAAAGTGTGCAACATAGCGTGAAAGCTCTGATTCTCAACGACTGAGTACAGATGCAAATAATTGGCAATAAAAGTTGCAATAGAGTTTGTAATTCTTATCGTCTTTTTCGATTCGGGTGGAAGCTCTGACATCGCTTGATTGATGGTCCTCTGGTTGGCAGCAACTACAACCGGGCGGAAAATAGGTGAAAACATGTAATATGCTCCACAGAAGCCAAGGTGCTTCCATGCGCTAGCTCAGGGGTCGGCAACCTGCGGCTCTTTTACTGGCCTAGTGTGGCTCCACATCAGAGTTAGATTTCAAGGTAAAATTAGAATAATCCTCATTTACAGTAAAATAAAGCTCTGCTGATCGTTCAACACAGTTTAACAATAAATGATCTTAAACACTGGAATTAATGTAGTCTATAACTGCTAGTTCACCTAGCTAGTAGCTAACGGAAAGGCAAAGAGAAAGATTTAAGACGAACATCAAAAATTTGGAGACAAATAGACTTAACTCAAACACAGCTTCTCGTTCGAATTCTCCTGTTCCACTCTAAATGGTGCAGCAGTTACATTCTGGCACCTCAGGCACCATTTAAGGTGGAAGTGGAAAATTCGAACAAAAAGCTGGCGAATGAGAAGCAACTTCAGCCTCATAAAAAGTAGAAAATTGAGAGACATTTTACAAGAAACTATTCAACCTTTGTGGAATAGTTT
The DNA here is from genome assembly GCF_904425465.1 of Colossoma macropomum. Lineage (NCBI taxonomy): Eukaryota > Metazoa > Chordata > Actinopteri > Characiformes > Serrasalmidae > Colossoma > Colossoma macropomum. Next base: position 87,880 of record NW_023495275.1, on the reverse strand, counting down.
CCAGTTGGTAATGCAAGAAAAGTGGCTATAGCTGAGCTAAAGCTTAAAGTAGAGCAAAGTAAGTTTGTGTTTTTGTTTGTATTATATTTTTACCCTACACTGGGACATTAGTACGTACTGAGACACGTACAGCCAAGATGGTAAAATGGCCTCAGTGTTGTGGCTCCCAAGGTGCACTAGCTAGACCCCTGCACTAGCTTTTATGTAGTGTGCTGCCACAGACTGTCCGGGCGCTGCACGTCCGCTTTTTTCAAAGTTCCGCCTTTTGCGTTCCGTGAACATTACGTTATCAATTAAAATTTAGAAAAAAGTTTTTTGACATTGGTGAATCGATTCAGAATCGTCTACGTCCGCATCGCGGTGTCTCGCTGGTGTTGGAAGAAAACCTTGTATCTCCATTTTTGTTGTTTTTCAGTTTTTGACATAATTTGAAAATGTCTGTTGCCATTTACATTGTATGTAAATATCATGATGAATGGACTAAATGAAATGACACAAACTGACTTGCAAAAAAGTCTGGTTCCATTGACTTACATTAAAATTAAAGAAGGTTTTTTCCTTTTTCCTTCTCCTGTAACGTTACTATTTTGTGTATATATATATATATATATATATATATATATATATATATATATATATATATATATACACATACATACATAAAACAGACAATACAACTAAGATAAGAGTACATCAGTACATGATGCAAGGAATGGAATGAGGGTGCACGTTTAAGGAATTCCCTCTGTTGTGCATCCTTTCACTTTTAGTCAGAGTCAAAACTCTACTGCCCTCTGCAGTACTTTAGTGGTAAAAGCTTGCTGCCATTCGAAAATGCAACATTTATTAATAGTAACACTCTAAAAAGCACCTTTCATACGTTAAATGCAGAAGAGATGTCAACAGATATAAAGACAGGCAAATAAAAAACATAAAAATGCTATAAAATGGCATTATTTATAGGCATGCTGTACAACCTTGACCTGCACAAGAAACAAAGCTGCCAGCTGACTCTTTAGTAAGACTGAAACTGCAGCTTTGGTTACTGGAACTACATCTGACAAGCTACAGAGTGGAAGTATGAAGGTTTAGCCTGTGAAAATCTTTATGCAGTATGCATTTGAAGGAAACATATATAACGTGATCTTTCTACATCCAGATAGCACTAAAAGGATAATGATATAGACTAAGGGGCAGATTTTGTAATGTGGCAGCTTGCCAGAGGTGGGATTAGAACCCAGACCGTCTGGTCAGTATTTCAAAGGCCAACCGGGTGAGCCCCCACCAGGTTTTGGAAAGCAGGACCCAAACGCTGAGCTTCTGTGATTGGAAGGTATTATTGAAATAATATATACAACCGTGGACGCCAGGGCTCGAACCCACGTCGCCACGTTAATAAACCGGCGCCCTACCACTGCTCTGTGGAGGCGGTGTCACCGTACAAGGGAATGCCGAAAACGGATGGAAAACAAAAGACGTATGAAAGCCCACCTGCTAAGGCTTAGGCGGGAAATAAACAAAGGACGCCAGGGGAAAGACTGGCTCTCTCAAACACTGAGGAAATGATAACAAAAAAAAAAAAAACACACTTTCCCAACAGAAAGGAATAACCAAAGGAGAATGAAAAGAGGAAGGGGCAAACTTGTCCCTTCTCTAGTTTTAGTTACTTATCTCTCTCTCTCTTTGTTATCATATAAGAAAGACACGACTTGAGAAAGGGGGATAGGCTCAAGAAGCGACAAAGAGAAAAGAAGCTTGAGGAATATCCTCTTAGAGCTTCTTACCAAGATTACCGGCCGGTCTGTTTGCCAGAATTCTGAAACAAAGACTCAGCAAGGTGTGTCTTCTTCCCAGCCCTTATAAAGCCCCCTGAGCAGGTGTGGCTCATTTGGGTCGTTGACTCCCCCTGGTGGCCGGCGGTGGCCTAGCCCAGGAGCCAACCCTTACAGGACCCCCCTCCCGAGGAATGGCACCCGACGTTCCCAACCCAGCTGCACGATCCCGCCTGAAGGCCCGGATAAGCTCAGGGTCCAAAATACGGCAAGCCGGGACCCACGAGCGTTCCTCGGGGCCGTAGCCCTCCCAGTCCACCAAATACTGGGTGCAGCCGCGCACCTGCCGGACATCGAGAAGGCATCGCACAGTGTAGGCGGGCGACCCATCGATTATCCGGGGAGCCGGTGGCGGGGGCTGGTCAAGGCTGCATTAGACCGGTCTGAGGCGGGAAACGTGGAACGTGGGGTTGATGCGGAGTGTTGGGGGAAGTGCCAGTCGGTAGGAGACTGGATTCACCTTACGGACCACCTTAAATGGGCCGATGTACCGGGGTGCTAACTGCCGGGACTCCACTCGGAGAGGCAAGTCCTTGGCTGAGAGCCACACTCTTTGCCCTGGACGGAAAGATGGTACAGGTCGCTGTCGTCGATCCGCGGCCCATTTGTGAGCCATAGCAGCAGCCTGAAGAGCCCTTTGTGCCTGCTGCCAAGCTCGATGACAGCCGCCTACGAGACGCCCAGCTGCTGAAACCCCAACCTCCCTCTCTTGTTCGGCGAACATGGGCGGAGCATACCCATAGAGGCACTCAAATGGGGACATACCCAGGGACGAGTGCCACAATGTGTTATGGGCATATTCCGCCCATATTAGGTGTTCTGACCAGGAGGAAGGGTTAGTGGAAGCTAGGCAACAGAGAGTACATTCCAAGTCTTGGTTCACCCTCTCCATCTGGCCATTGGACTGGGGGTGAAACCCAGAAGAAAGGCTGGCTCTGGCCCCCAGCAGCTTGCAAAATGCTCCCCAGAACCGGCTGGCGAACTGAGGTCCTCTGTCAGATACCACATCCCTGGGAAACCCATGCGCCCGAACCATGAGCTCAAGAAAGAGCGTGGCCATCTCCCTGACTGATGGGAGCTTAGGCAAAGCAATGAATTTGCTCACCTTAGAAAAACGACCAAAATCACAGTGTTGCCCCGGGATGGCGGCAGCCCTGTGATGAAATCCAGGGAGATGTGGGACCATGGGCGAGAGGGGATGGGTAACGGATGGAGGAGACCCGGCGGTTTGGTTCTGGGCTCTTTGTTGCAGGTGCACACCCTGCAGGATGTTATGTAGGCTCGCACATCCTGTTCCATGCGTGGCCACCAGAACCGCCGACGCAGGAACTCCAATGTGCGAGTCACCCCTGGGTGTGCTGTAAACGGGGAGGAGTGCCCCCACTGCAGCACCTTGTCTCTGACCTCTGCAGGGACATACAATCTATTGTGAGGACCCCCTCCCGGATCCGGCTAATTTCTTAGAGCCTGCTGCACCATGGCTTCCACCCCCCATTGAATGGGGGCAACTATGCGGCTAGCCGAGACTATGGTCGTGGGTGATTGCTCTTGAGGAGAGGGCTCACACTGGCGGGAGAGAGCATCAGGTTTGGTGTTCTTCGACCCAGGCCTGAATGACAATACAAAGTCAAACCTGGCAAAGAACAATGCCCACCTTGCTTGGCGGGGGTTAAGGCGCTTGGCTTGCCGGATATAAGCCAGATTCTTATGGTCAGTCCAAACCAGGAAGGGATGCTTGGCTCCCTCCAGCCAGTGCCTCCACTCCTCCAGGGCCAGTTTCACGGCTAGCAACTCATGGTCCCCCACGTCATAGTTTTGTTCCGATGGGGAGAGGCGGTGAGAAAAATAGGCGCAGGGGTGTAGCTTCTGGTTAGCACCAGACCACTGGGACAACACAGCACCCACGCCTATCTCAGAGGCATCCACCTCTACCACAAAGGGGAGCTCTGGATCAGGGAGCCGCAGCACTGGGGCCGAGGTTAAATGCCACTTGATCTCCTCAAAGCCTTCCTGGGCTTCTGGAGTCCACTGAAACCTCCCAGATGTCTTCCTTGTGAGGGCGGTCAGGGGTGCAGCTACAGAGCTGAAGTTCTTTACAAACCTCCGGAAGAAGTTAGCGAAGCCCAGGAAGCGCTGGATCAGGTGGAGTGATGTAGGTCGGGGCCATTGGGCCACGGCCTGGATCTTGGCAGGGTCCATGCTCAGGCGGTGGCCCGTGGCTAAGACTCTTGGATGTATTCCTCCATGGCCTTACGTTCAGGGGCGGACAGAGAAAATAGCCGGCCCCGAGGGGGAATAGTGCCGGGCAGTAAATTAATGGCAATATCGTAAGGCCGATGAAGAGGCAGGAACTGGGCTTTTTTCTTACTGAAGACCTCCTGGAGGTCCCAGTACTCAGGGGGGACTCGAGAGAGGTCAGGGGTTTCTGGACTGGGAGACAGGGCTAAAGCTGTGCCACTAGGCCTGGGGTTCTGCAAGCAGGAGTTCTGGCAGAGGGGACCCCAGGAACGGATGGAGTGGTTCAACCAGTCCAGACAGGGATTATGACGCTGGAGCCAGGGAAAGCCCAGCACCAACTGCACACTGGGAGCACTGATGAGGTAAAAGGACACTTTCTCACAGTGCTGTCCTATGCGCAGGCAGAGTAGTTTGGTCTGCTGGAAGACTTCCCCTGGCTCAAGGGGCCAGCCATTGATGGCAGACACAGGACGGGGCTTGTCCAGTGAGACCAGGGGCAGCCCAAGGGCTTTGGCTAGCCCAGCGTCAATAAAGGACATGAGTAAAAAAAAGTGGTTTATATTGCACTGGTCATCTGTTAATTACAAAGTTGCGACTGTTTAATTTGCCTAGAAGTCGTTTAAGAAATAGAACATGAGAGGAAGTGATAACATTTAATATGTTTTAATGTTAGCAGCTCCTTCCACCATATTATAGTTCCTTAACAAGCAGCTTGTTGCTGCTTCAGAGTAACAAACTCCGCTCACTCGCTGCACAGTCTGCTGTAAGCCTCGCCTTTTGAAATACGGACTGAGCCATAAAACTGTAAAGCATCTTACAGCCCATTTAGTTTGGCGAATGGTATTGGGTCCATTTCTGGCTGATTCCAGGTTGCTTAGCTGTTCTTCTGTCACAGCTGCCGACTGAAAAGCTGCTCAGTGGTGATGACAGTTTGGGAATTTAGTGTCGTCTAATCTTCAGAGTCTGACCAAATCGGCTGTCGGTCAAATGTGATCTTAAAAGTATCCATTTTCTGTTTGTGGCAAAGTAAGAAGTAAAAACGTTCAAATGGCTTGAGCATCTCCTACAGCTGTCAAAGTCGTTGCTTAGCAATGTCGTCTCAGCAGAGTGATACAGTGATACAGTGTTTGTGAAAAAACATGATGTTATGGTGAAATAACAGCACGGTTGGAATGCCTCTCAACCAATCAGCTTGCGTGGCCAGAACTAACTGTTGTATAATGCTAGATACATTTGTAAACTGTGTAATTAGCTCCTCTTTTAGTAAATCTGTCCCTGTAGCTTGCAGATAACAGTCAAAAACAAAGAAGCCTCATCAGACAGTAATCGAGCAGAACTGTTCCTGTACTGTGTATAAAAGTAAACAAATCATTAAATGTATCTGGGGTTTGTATATTTAGGAGCAGGCCACTCATTCACAATGCTACATTTAGATAATTAAGCCATAAGCCTTGGTGCAGATATGTCAGTTCTGTGTGATGTATGATAAGTGTTCTGATTAGTTTAAATGGTAATGTGGTTTTTCACACTGTTTAAGACTTTTAGACTTACTATTGTTGGTAGTCACAAATGTAACAATAGGGACGAAAATATGAATAAAAATGAATAATAAAGACTCATTAGTCAGTGATTTCTATATATTTTTCAATAGCTGTTGTAAAACAAGTAACATGAGAGTCAGAAACTAAAGTGTGTGGTTTGTATGGTTGGTCCTTTAGCACATGGCTAAGTTGAGTAAACTTCACCACAATGGAGGTGCTGCATTTGCAGATGTTTTGCGCTCCTTCCTGTAGCATCACTGAAAATATCTTCTGTAAAAAGAGAAGAACAAACATTAGACTTTTCTGTAGAATCTTACATGACCAACACTTGACCCTTTAAAAACATAATTACATTAGATTACAAAAATTACATAATTACATTAGATTACATTACATTACAAAATGCACTTCTTTTGTTGTACTTCTTTTGTACAAAACAAACTGTTTGAGCTATGCTTTGTGGTAAAAGCTGGTGGACCTTGGCCCAAATGTCTAGTTTTAGTATTTCTTGTAGCTTGTTCCAGGCCTTAGCAGCAGCAAATTGAAATGATGAAGAGCCGTAGGCAGTGCTGGATTTAGGGAATTTTTTATAGAAGAGCATAAACCAGTGGATCTATTGTCGAGTAGTAAAAGAAGGTCATTTAACCACTAAATAAAGAGCACAGTGAGGCATTTTGAAAGGGGCATTTGTAGCAAACTGCATAGCAGAATGATAGAGAGGGTCAAGCTTTTGAAGCAAACTTTTGGATGCAAATCTATGAATGATGTCACTATAATCAAACAGAGAAAGTATAGTAATTTGAATTAAGCATAAGTTTGGCTGCAGGGGTGAACAAAGAGTGATATCTGTGGTGCGAAATGCGTCTTTCTAGAGAAATTTACAGACTCAAAATTGTTCACCGTCCGTATGTCTGCACTACAGAATCACCATTTTTGTCTGCTGTCCAAAATGACCAGTGAACTTACATGAGTCTTATAAGGTTTTATAGGTCATGCTGATAATGGTTAAATGGTGCTAAATTCAAAAAAATATGTTTTTGGGTACTATTTTTTCGTTACAACGCCCTGCATGTACCTCTCCGCCCTGCACACCTTTTGTGTTGTTTGGGTTGGTGGTGTTGCATCACACAGTCAGCAAAACTTAGAGCTTATTGTGAGAAACGTTATTCATCAGAGGAGCTGCGACAGATCACAGTTGCACCTCGCTGTCCTGCCCCGTAAACCGGTGAGCCGAGTAGCAAGTAGTTTGTTGTTGATAGCGTCAATTTCAATTCACCCTGGGTTCCTCTGCTTCGGCACTGGTGGGTTCAGTCTCTCTCTCTCTCTCTCTCTCTCTCTCTCTCTCTCTCTCTCTCTTTTGGGTCTTTCTTCTTCAAGTGATTTGTGTATTCTGGTTTAAATCAATATGCCTCTATGACATATTGGAAACAGACCTTATCGATGTCCTCTTTATACTCTGCCATCTTCCGAAAACAGGTAAGAAAACTGTAAAAATAAACTGTAAAAAAAAGGTGCTGTCGTAATATCCGAATCGGTTCCCCCTCAAAATCACATTCCCTTTGATAGGTCTTTGAGCGTGCACATTCACTGAACAGAAAACAACGTCAAGCAAAGAAGTACGGAAAGCGAAAAAGTTCAAAATCGAACGGCCGTGTTTTCACCCAATCTCCAATATAAATTCACCCAAGATAACACGGCATAATTAAAATTCTGCGATATATATTATTTTCAATTCAAGTAAACAGTCATACTGATAAATACTTTTTGTACTGTTCATTGCCGATTGGGTGGATACAGCGGCCGTACAAACCTTTTGTGAACCTTTCTGCTTTCCGTAGTTCCAGTGTTATCTGTTCAGTAAATGCGCCACCCGAGGACCTGATTAGCCAAAGCGAACATGAATTTGAAGGGGAACTGATTCGGATACAACACCAGCGTTAGCCGCGTCGACCAGCTGTAGCTACAGGCTAGAAACTACAAAAGCATGTTAGCTTGCGCGCATTGATCTCAGGTGAGAATGTGGTTTTGACAGGAAATGCGGAAATAATCCTGGAGTAATATTGTTTTACTAAAAATGAGTTTTAGGCCAAAACTTTATAACAAAACTATCACAAAAGCAATGCCTCAGGAATCAAGCAACACATTTATAATATTGTATAATAACTTAATGGGATATAGCTTTTAGAGCCACTAAATGCTTCGGAGGTCTGGTTCCTAGTATTATAACAGTGACCAACTCTGACTTGGTAAATTTCTCTAGAAGGGCGCATTTCACACCGAACCGCTCGGAATGATTTTGTTTACATCTAGACCATTGAATGATTAAATAATTTTGCAAAATCCTCTTCAACCTTTGACTGCAGCTTAGAAATGTGATGGGAAAAAGATAATGTACTGTCTAACCAGATTCCAAACTACTACTAAGTGGTGACTTTTTCAAAAACCATTCCCTCCTAGTTGGTGATCTCAAAGGAAGGAGGGGGTTCCACACCTCTCCGACCAAACCACATACCTTTGGTCTTGATGGGGTTTAAAGATAAATGGAGGTTACTGAAAGCCTGTTGAATATGGAGGAAACTGTCCTGAAGGAATGTTACTGCTGATGCAGGAGAAGGACTAGTGGCAAACAAGATTGTGTGATCAATCTATAAATGAATAAATAAATTACAAGCAGCACGAGGAATATTGGAAATAAATATAGAAAACAGAGTAGGACCTAATATTAATCCCTGGGGAACTCCTTTAGTAACAGGTAGAGGGCATGAAAGACAGTTAGCCAATTTGACGTGCTGTACCCTATGAGAGAGGTAATTTGAGACCCAGGCCAAAGAGTGATCCAAAACCCAAATACTGCTCAATCTGTTTAGTAAGAGTGATCAGCGGCATTATCCTTGGTATAAATGGCTGTATTTCTGTCTGGATGATGAATTATGATTTAGCTTTCCAGGGTTAGTCCTAGAGAGTACCTCTGATGTGTTCAGTGTAGCATACTGTTAGGGCCATCTGCTTGGCATACACAGCCTTTTTAAATATCCATTTTAAATGTCTCTTAATGAGGGAAATAGAGCCACTTGTTACATGTCAGGCTCTGGATCACTGGATGCCATTGTTTTGTAAGTCTCTGTAGCTCACCACACATGGCATTTGTCCACCCTCTGAGAGTATTCTTCTCTTTAAATATTTGCACTCTCTCATCTCCAGCACTAGCTGGACAAAAGGTAATGGGGTAAAGTTAGTCCTAAACTATACGTAGGGAATAGTTTGTTTAAAAAGAAAAGCAAAATAAAGAATGTTTGTCACACCACAGATACTTTGGCCCAATCCCATTTTTTCTTTTTACCCCTGCCCCTTGTTTTCAAGTGTCACCCTAACCCTTTCGAACTGAGTTACAAGGGGTAGTGGTCGAAATCTTGCCCTATGAAATGAGACCCTCAAATTAAAAAAAAAAAAAAACATTGCTTCATCAACAGCTGCTAGCGCTGCTCTGTAGGCGACCCTGCCAGTCTGCAGTGACAGCAGAGGAGGGTAAAGTTCAGCTCCTCACTGCTGGGCTTTAGTTACATTTAGGGCATCATATGCCTTCAAAGAGGGGGTATAAGACTGTTTATAATTATTTATTATCGCACACTGCTAATTCTTTGGTGATACGAAGCTGAAATCAGATATTCACCAGCTTCTTGTTCGAATTTTCCCGTTCCACCTTACATAGTCCGGCAGTTCTGATGCCTAAATCCTGAATGTAACTGCTGCACCATTTAAGGTGGAACGGGAAAATTAGTGCTTAGTGATTTTTTATGCTTGTTACGAAGAAAATGACCATAATACACTGAAACTACATTAAACTAAGACAATACAATGGTTATCGTAATTTTTTAACGCAGAAAATTCTCACTTCTGTGGGTTCCTTGATCTCTTGTTCAGCCATCTTGCCAGTTTTTCTGTTTTTCTCATAACACTCTGGTTGGAGTCTCTGAAAAACCTCTGTTTGGAGGGTCATGTAGCCCGAACACTTCGTCCTACCCCTCTATCTCAACAAGAATCAGGACACCCTAACCCTAGACGTGAACGCGCAAAACAGAGGGCTAAGGGCTAAGTAGTAGGGGCAAGGGGTGAAATGGGATTGGGCCTTGTTGTTAAATAATAAAAATACATGCATTAGTTAATTATTTAATGAAATAGGTGTTCATTTATGAGGTATGATAGCTCCTATAATGGTGCACAGGTGTTGCTACATGAGATGGGATGAATGGGAAACCATTTACAGTTTACTGCATTGTTCTGTAATAATTTACATGTGAAAAAGTCATTTTGAAATTGGATGAATCTTTTTGAATCACCCTGTATAAAAATGACAAAAAATCAATCAGGGATTAATAGAAGTGTAGTCCACAAGCTTTTCATACTCACACTCAAAAGGACAGTTAAAAACTACAGAAATGGGTAGCACTCTGACCCCCACCACTAAGGAGGAACTGAAAGCAAGACCATAAGGCAAAAGAAAAGCATCGTTGCTCGGGAAACAGAGAGAATACAGCACAATTTTGAACATGAACCAAAAATAAAGTCTCACAGAAGAAGTACTTATGTACAGAGATGATCTTCAGATAAAAGAGAAGGAAAAACCAAAACAAAACACTATATATACCATCAGTTCAACGGGAAACCAGCATGTGAAACCTTACACAGTACTTGGTCTTGCTTTCTGTGGTTTGTATATTATCACATGAAAAATAGGGAAATCTTTCAAATCATTTATGCAGTATCATGAGTGAGTAAGTCCACAGAGAACAGTCCGATCACTTTTTGTTCAGCAGGCTACTGATGGATCTGATCAAGCAACGATGCCTTCTATGGCTCTGCCTGTAAGCTGAGACTGCAGGTAGGAGCCCAGAAGAGGTTGTAGTTTTTCAGCATCAATATGGGCGAGAATTTGTCAGGATCAAAGTTCTCATCAAACAGAACCCAGTCGCAACAATTTCCCCTCTTAGTAACGAAAAGGGCTGCTCATCGATTTCTAAGAGACTGAAAATGCCAGGGGAGAGAAGAGAGAAGAACAAAAGGAACCACACAACTGAATATTTACAACTTAATCTACTTGGGGGCCCCATTATATTCTACTAACATGTATTTATTGTTAGCATCAGTCAAAACAGCTGTTCTGGTTAGTGCAATAACAGTGCATGGTGGTGGTCCATACAGCGCATCTACAACCATCCTAGGAAGCAAACATTTAAGTAGTATCTTGTCTCCTGGCTTAAACGGATATGTGTGTTGATCTGCAGGGAGAGGGACATGTAACGTAGGCTCTGTACATGACTACAACATCTGGCCACATGTGGCTTCAAGGCTGCATTCGACAAACTGCAGTACAGTCAAACCACTGTCTCTTTTCTCAGCTTCGTTTTGTCCACAGACTTTCAAAGGACAGAATCCAGATCATCAAGGCTTTTAAGACCCCCCCCATCCACAAAAAAGGGCGTGATGACCTTTTCTGGACTCTAAACTACTGTCGTTCCTGGATTCCTGACTGCTCTTACTATGACAAAATCTTGAGACAGTGTTGCAAATCTGACTCTCCTGACATGGTTGCGTGGACCACGGAAATGACGGAAGCCTTCTTGGCACTCAGGCGGGCATTGTGCTCTGCCCCAGCTTTGGGTCTGCCTGTTTGCAAACAGCCTTTTCATTTGTATACACATGAACAAGAAGAAGTCACCACGGGTGTGCTGGCTCAGCGGCATGGGGGTCACATGAGACCTGCCTACTTGTCCAAAACATTAGATGGTGTAGCTCAAGGCATGCCCGCATGTCTGCGTGCGGTGGTAAGTGCAGCTTTTGTGGTCTTAGATGCAGAAAAGATCACATCCAATGACTGTACACCTCACACTAGGTGCTCACCATTCTCAATACAATGACTACTCAACAAATGATGACACAGAGGTGCAGTGGTTACGAGAACATTCTAACCCTACGTTCACACCGGCAGCGACTTTTCAAATCTTGTCGCCCAAATCACTGAAAATGAATGACCTCCAGCCACTTTATAGCATAGTAATTTGTCCATTAAAACATCTTCACCGCAATCTTCAGCATTTCACTTGCATCAAATGCTTTCTTCCCCCGATTCTGACTTCCTCCCTGACAGTCATGACTGTTGTGCTGACACTGCAGAAGAATCGGCTTCTGATTTGCTGTTATCGCCTTTAGAGGGCGGGGAATGAGTATTTGTAGATGGCTCCTGTTCTAAGCCAAGCAGTGGTGTTTTTCTCTGTGGCTATGCCCTTTGACAACTTGATAATATGGTATTTGAATCTCACTCACTACCTTATAACTCAGCACAGGCAGCGGAGCTCGTTGCCTTTCTTAGAACATGTACGTTGTTCAAGGGTCGTGATGTGATAGTGTTTTCCAGCAGCTGATATAGCTGGACACAGCCCAAGACTTCAGACACACATGATCTCAATGTGGTTTCCGATCAGCTGATGTCAAGTCCATTTCTCGCTCAAAATAAATTTCATATTTATCACACGCTTATACTTTGCCAAGACGTTAAGCCATTGTTAAGGTGAAGGACCATGAATCACCCACTTACAGTAAGGAAGCAGCTGGTCATTTCTTGGCAGATGCAGTTGCTAAACACACTGCTAAAAATGGTTCGCCCTGTCCGTATGTCAGTAAAAATGATTGTACTTTCTCACTTCACTCTTTTCCAGTGTCAGCTGACTCAGTGGTTACAGACATTGCTGTAATTGAGGACAACGCTTCACAGGCGAATGTGGTCTTCGCATAATTGCACTAAATGATCTGATGGTATTTTAACCTTTCCTGAGGGTCGCAGTGCTCTGCCAAAATCTTATTTGCCATTTCTCGTGTGACATTTTCATGGTATTTCATGAAGAAGGGTGATTGATAACATTAACAGCAGATATTTAGCAGGTATTCAGGATGTGATAAACACAATGAGTCACTATCCAGGAAATAAGCAAAGCACAATGTGCTTTTTCAAACATTACAAGTAGACTTCACACACATGCCAGCACAAATAGAGCTATTAAAGATAGGCTGACAAAAGCAATACAGAAAACTGGGAATAGAAAATGATCCTTTTAAAGTATTAATGGGACGGCCGTTCCCAATGCTGTGGGTACGAGGTAAACCTGGTCCGATGATCAGTGGTGACATGGACACTGACTGACTACACACATGCATTGATTGACAAGTTAAGTAGTATTCAAGCTAATGTTGCAGCTAAAAGGTCACAGACATCGGGAAAGTACAAATATATTTTGAGAACATGCTGTGATAAGAGAAATTATAAAAGTTCCATACAACACATAAGGTTATGGTTTTAAGTCTGGTGTGCTTTGCAGAACAGCTTAATTTACAAAAACAAATCCTCCTTTTTTGGAAATTCCTTACACTTACCTTTGCTTCCTGCACAGCTTACTGCTTAGGGGACTAAGGGTCACTTTCTTGTTGTGTTCTACTGTGTTCTACCTGAGAGAACACCCTTGTCAATAAAATCAAAAGGATGCTTGCCATCAAAAATGTATGTTTGTAGTTATAAGGTTCTACAGGCAACTAGCTGTGATGGTGCAGTCTGTACAAAATGTTCTGCATTGACTGAATGCAATACTAAATAAACAAATCATTGCATATAACTGTAGTACAGAGTACTCAGTTTTGGACGTTTTGGACCTGTTAACACGATCCCTACATCACCAAATACAGACAATGCATTTCCTTCCATTTATCATATTTTCTGTATTCATGCATGTATCTTTTTGAAATTTGACAGTGATATTCTGATGCATTGTGAAAACTTCATCAGGTGTACAATGTACAGTCCAAAGAACAAAAATACTTTGAATGAAAATTATACCATGTACTAGTGCTGCATAGTCCCTGCATAAAGTTATTTAAAAACATGATGTTTCCAAATTAGTTTCAAGTTAGTTAAAGTAGATCCAGTAAATGTATGGGTATACCACTTCAACAATGATCTACTGACTGTATTCTACATATAATTGCTCGTATATAATAATGTATAATTGCTCACCGATTATTGGGATGATGCGAGAGTCAGACTTAGTGTGTGTTGTGGCAGTTACTGATTATTCTGATGTTTTATTTATAATCTCTGAAGTACAACTTGAAAATGGAATAACAATCAAAAACTAAAATTGAATTGATTCATAACATTGGAGTGTAAAATAAAAAAAGGCACATGATTTTCATAATCTAAAGGGAGTCTTAAGTATCATGTGAGTAAGTAAGATTTATAGGTTGTGCTCAACATTTTAGGGGATGATATTTTCTCTAATCTGCAAGTTTAAGGATCAAACAGAGAATTAAATGTAGTAAACAATAAATAATAACTCAACAGTGCTGTTAAGCCTGAGTCCATTACTAAAAACAATAGTTTTTCCAATTTCGATGCTGTAATAATCCCCCAGTTCATCTTCTGTGTTTTGGATCAATAAAGAGTTATTCACTTTCAATAAAAACTCCTCTTTGTGTTGTAATAGCAAAGCCTGTCTTCACCATCACTAAAAGAGCGTAGTGTCAGGTCTGGGGCGCTGCATTGTTTCAATGCACCAAAATATTGCTGTGTTACTTGTACGATTGGCAAGATCACACTTTACTGTTATGTTTCCTCCCATTTTCAAACCTGTAACTGCTTCAAACCATATGAGGAAACCTACAAAGAGAAAACAGCAACGTAAGAATAACCTTCACATTCAAAATAGGTCAGAATAACAACTAGATGTACTACAAAATTATTATTATTATTATTATTATTATTATTAGAAGTTGTAATAGTAGTAGTAGTAAAAATAGTAATAATAAATGTTTTACATGTAAGCAGAATTAAACTAACAAAAAAGAAAATAAACTTGCACATCTGAATCTGTAAATTCATGCTGTCACCTTAAAGCTTTTCACAAGGTGTCTGCTGCAGTTCTACTGAAGGCAGTTCAGTAGAAGAGAGGAAGTGGGACTTGAATTTGCACTGACCACAGCTTTTATTCTAACTCTGCTAAAGCTTGCAGAAGATCATACACTTCACGATGGTGGGGTGGTATTTCCTAATTTTGATTAATCTTCATAGCTTCTACAATAAAACCTTATCATTTCAGTCTGTGCCTGTAATATGTATTTCAGCAGAAATTCAGAGCACATATGCACTAAGAAGCAGTTACATAAACTGTAGGTGAATAACGCAGTTTTTCTTTTTTATTACAGTACTACTGTAACCACTGAATTTAAAAGCTATTTAAAAGTGAGGTTTATATAACCAAATGAGAATAAAACACTAGTTGAATGCTTTTTAACTAAGCTTGCTCTAAAGTGTACAGTATGTTATAAAGAAAATCTGCTGAACATCTGATCATTCTAAAGTAGTACAATAGCATTGTTTGGGGTTTCCATGTGAGTTTCATAAACGTAGACACTGCACACGAGAGCAGTCAAACCTGCCATGCTCATGCTGTTAAACCAAGTGTCTAACCACAGTTCTGTAAAATGCTAGTGCGTGGTGTACTGCATCCTACAGAGGAGTGAGCTGAGGTGATTCTACAGCCGAGTTTACTGCAGTCCTGATCCTATTGCATTTATTTGTGTTACTGGAAACCGATACAGTATGAGGGAAGTCATTAGCAACCAAATTTGAAACCTCACACAAACCATATGTGTGCATGCCTAGACATGACTTGTATCTGAAGAGTGCCCCAAAATAGCTTAAGTATGTCTCAATGTATCACTATCAAAACTTAAGGGCTATGAAAGTACATCACTGAACCAAGTCATTTGAATTGGTAGTATGTAAAGGCATGGAAGAGAACAGTCCCTGTCAATTCAGATCAGTCAAATCAAATCACATTTGTTGTCACATCACATTTACACAGGTGCAAAATGAGTGAAAATCATAGGTGCGTAACCCTTTTGTAGAACTTAAATACAACATGTGTGTATAGGTATAACATTGTGACCACCTCCTTGTTTCTACGCTGACTGTCCATTTTATCAGCTCCACCTACTATATAGGTGCACTTTGTAGTTCTACAGTTACAGATTGTAGTCCATCTGTTTCTCTGCATACTTTGTTAGCCCCCTTTTACCCTGTTCTTCAGTGGTCAGGACCCCCATGGACCCTCACAGAGCAGGTACTGTTTGGGTGGTGGATCATTCTCAGCACTGCAGTAACACTGACATGGTGGTGGTGTGTTAGTGTGTGTTGTACTGGTATGAGTGGATCAGACACAGCAGTGCTGCTGGAGTTGTGTCCACTCACTGTCCACTCTATTACATACTCCTACCTTGTCAGTCCATCTTGTAGATGTAGAGTCAGAGACGATAGCTCATCTGCTGCACAGTTTGTGTTGGTCATCCTCCAGTCCTTCATCAGTGGTCACAGGACGCTGCCCACAGGACGCTGTTGGCTGGATATTTTTGGTTGGTGGACTATTCTCAGTCCAGCAGTGACACTGAGGTGTTTAAAAACTCCAGTAGCACTGCTGTGTCTGATCCACTCACACCAGCACAACACACACTAACACACCACCACCATGTCAGTGTTACTGCAGTGCTGAGTGATCCAAATGAACTGCAAAGTGCACCTATATAGTAAGTGGAGCTGACAAAATGGACAATGAGCGTAGAAACAAGGAGGTGCTCATAATGTAATGCCTGATCGGTGTGTTTAAATAAATAAATAAATAAGTGTGTGCGTGTGAAAAGAAAAAAAACTTATATCTCTGTGGTTAATTCACACCTGTCATGTCTTCAGGCATGCTGAAGTCTTTGAAGACTTAAGGTGTAAACCGTGCTAAGGTGCTGGGATGAAGAAAATATGATCATTCTAAGAAGCCGAAAAGGTGGTGTTGCATGGGTGATTACCCACAGACAGCACAACACCCCCCCACCACCACCACAGACAAACACCACCTTGATTCAGTAAGATGTGTCGAGCTTCTGTTTCTTTCAAAAACAGAGTTTGTCTCTTCTTTCTAAAAGGTGCTTAAGCTTAAAAGAATTTCATATTTTCATTTGCTGATACCACACAAAACACACTGTGGTTTCAGACCCTCTGTTTTGTCTTGAGTATAAGAAAGATTTCCCAGTTGCCATAAATAGTTTTCATATTTTTAATAATACAGTTGTCATATTTTGATTTTAAGGTACCTTAGAGTTGTGTATAACTGTGTTTTTACTGTGCTAATTTTCATGCTACTCTCATTTTCACATCGGCCTACAAGTTGCTTTTTAGCATTAGGCTACCCAAGCAGAAAATATCACATTCCTTCCAAAATAAATTTGTACAGTTCAAAGTTCTGTAAACTTACAAAAACATAGAACCTAGGATGAAGAACACACCTGTGCATCCTTGCAACCTACTTTTTTTTGTGACCTACCAGTTGAAAACCACTACATTAGAAGCAATTTAGACCATTGTTGGGCCGTTCGCTTACAAAGTGGTTGTTTCATTCCAAATGTATCAGATACACAGACAGGTTTTTTTTCACAGACAGGTTTACTCCAACAACACAGGCCATAGCAATATTGTTTGCACATGTCTGCAGGGCCAGAGAAGACCTGAAAGCTTGTGGTTACCCAGACTAGCCCATTAAAACAAAACAAAGGTCTGATAGGAACAACAGTCTGAGAAGCAAAGACGACGCTGACAATGTGTGACTGTAATGTAAAAAATATGTGAAATATGTAAAATTAGACAAGCCTAATTCAGGATGGCCTGTTTTAGATCCAGTCACACTACACAGTCCATAAGTATTTGGACAACGAGACCACCACAATGAATTTAAAACGAAGCAGTAAAGGTGCGATTGAAGTGTAGACTTTTTAAAACTTTCAGTTTTAATTCAAAGGGTTTCACAAAAATATTGCATTAACCGTTTAGGGATTACAGCCATTTTTTACATAACATTCAATTTTAAATACTACATTCCATTTTCACAGGCTTGAAAAAAATTGGACAAACACAATTATAAATACATTATTATTAATACTTAGATGCAAATCCTTTGCAGTCAATGACTGCCTGAAGTCTGGAACCCAAGGACATCACCAAAAGCTGAGTGTCCTCCCTTGAGATGCTTTGCCAGGCCTTTACTGCAGCTGCCTTCAGTTGCTGCTTTTTGTGAGTCTTCCTGCCTTCAGTTTTGTCTTCAGTAAGTGAAAAGCTTGCTTAGTTGGGTGGAGGTCAGGTAATCTGACTCAGCCATTTAAGAACATTCCATTTCTTTGCCTGAAGAAGCACTTGGGTTACTTTCATGGTATGTTTTTAGTAGGGATGCATCCATACCGATATTTAGTATCAGGTATCAGTCCAATATTGTGCTTATTAACTCATACTCATAAAAGCCCAAAAAACACGTTCTCGGCCTGAAAAACAAGGTATGGATGCATCCCTAGTTTTGGGTCAATAGATATCTGTACTGTGAAGTACTGTCCTATCAATTTTGCAACATTTGACTGAATCTGAGCAGTAAGTACAGCTCTATACACTGCAGAATTCATCCTGTACTTCTGTCAGCAGGCACATCATCAATGAACACCAGTGACCTTGTTTTATTGGCAGCCATACATGCCCGTACCATAATACTGCTTCCACCATGTTTGAGGGTTAATGTGATATGCTTCCCCTGAACATGTGGCCTATGTTCCCATGAACAGCTACCAAATACTAACATTCAACACTTGGAATCAACTCAAGACAATAACGAGGGAGCAGGCCAACGAACTGATGAAGTCCATCAACGATCAGTGTTCATTTTTAAATCAGGAAGTGTTATCAATATAAGAACTTCCAAAAGCCCAAGGAATTTGAACAAAAACTTATTAGCTAAATTAAAAATGTAACATTAACATTAAAGGTTCTTTAACTGTGGGTTATTTTTTGATAATTCAATCTAATTTTGTGTTCATGGTCTTTGAAACCCTTAAAATAGTATTAAAGTAATATTAGTAATATAAGTCCTGGAAACGACACTCCACACAGGACAGAGATATTAGGCCAATAATTCTGAATGTCAAAGAATGCCAAACTGTCTAATCACATTACCCAAACTATATGAACTGCTGCCATTTCACGTCTCTGAATTGCGAAATTTCACTCCATAAAGTTAACTGGCAGGAAAAAATTAAAAGGAAAACAAGGAAAGGGAAACAAGCACAAGCATCATTCATACTAGCAGGAAATGTACATAAAATTAATTTATTTGAAACATGCTATATCTCATTACTGAACAAGGACACACAGTGTCATTAGCTGGGTTTCCATCCACATATTTTTGTGCACATTTTGGTATATTAAATAAAAAAGGCTTCATGAAAATGGCAAACTGTTGAATAGAATCGCCAAAAACAGCGTAAAAGTTTGTACGCTTTCTAGAGGTGGATAAAAAAAGATGTTATAAATTAAGATTGAAACATGCATAATTTATTTGGCAAACAAGAACAGAATAAACAAGTAACACTCTATACAAAGTATATATTTTCACATTTTATAAGGAACTGAATAGTATTTTGTCAGAGGTGTGTAGAGCAACCTTAACCCATAATCAAGTGAAAGTATTACTAGAACATAAACACAAAGTTACTTCAGTGAAAAAATGACTAAACCAAAAGTCTAGTCTAGCAAAACAGAGCTTGACTAGGTGGAGTAAAAGGTATCAGTATAATTCAAAGAGAACTTCCAAAAGCCATTTAAAACGTCAAGTAAAATGTAATATTAATTGCAGAACTGCACTGGAATTTATTTGCTATTTTCTTTTTATAATCCTTTCGGTCAAAAATAAAATTTTAAAGCTCCAAAGTGAGAGGTTTTTGCGACAGTAAAATAGCCCAGGAGCTAAACCAGCGCCAACAGAATGAAAACCAGAATGTAGATTGTTTTCTTCACACATATTACTTAAGTAACTGTCATGCTTTTTTAGGTAGATGCAACTGAGTAAATGTAACTAGCAATCTTACTGTAAGTAAAGCTAACCGGCTAAGCTTTTAAAAACTTATTAGGTAGCAAAGCTAGCAGCATAAATAGAGAGGAAAAATTCAAATTCAGATGACTGACATTCATAAATTATTCTCAAAGAGCAAACCAGCATTAATATTGTTGGTTTAGGGAAGCCGAGTCTGACTTCATGCTAGCTAGCTAACAAACTTAGCTTACTTTGAGCTGGGAGGCTCGGAAGCAGCGCTAGCTTTACAAATCACAGTACAGCAAGTTTAGAGTTTTATTGACACGAAAAGCAGCTGGGTAGACAGTCAGTAAAGAGTTACATTACATGTACTTCATTTTAAGATAGCTTATCATTAAAGTCCTTTATCTTCAGTGGTCTGTGCTGCGATGTCGGAGCAGAAAACAGAAACTCTCTCACAGCATCGTGTGAATTCCTGCAGCGTTAGATCATGATATCACCGCACACTTCACCACAGACCAAGTTCACTTGCATGGGGTTACTTATTTACTTCACTTTAACCGAATGTTGGCATCATTCACGATTATTCTTTCGTTTTATGCATTTTTCTGTGTCCAGTGTGTTTTTGTGTTGCACACGCTACTAAATTGTATGTGAGGCTAAAACATTTCTAGTAGGAGCTTCTGATTTTGATGAGCAACACTTGTTGAGCCGACACAAATGCAAATGAAATTCATTACAGAGAATATAGAGTTTATTATTGTGATGTGTTGGATCAGCTGCATTGGGTGCAGGGTGAACACTAAAAAGTGCAGGGCAGGGGGTTCTCCAGGACCAGGGTTGGAAACCAGTTAATTCAATCCTGTTAACATAACATTAACATAGTCATTAATATGCACTTATTAAAAGACAGAGTGTGTTACAGTGTACGCTAAGTTGGTGTACCAAGCATGCATGTAAGTATTTCTGCAAAAATATACTAATTATATACTGGGACTACATAAACTGATATACTAATTATGTAATTAAAGAGCACATGGGTAGTACTACAAAAATCATTTTAAAACATTTTTAATATATTTCAGTACAGTTTGGCAGCACAGACTAGTATACTTAAAGTATATCGCTGCTGTCAGAAGAAAACCTTGTATCACCAAAATGATAACCGTACATGAGAAGGAAAAACCATCCTTTACTTTTAATGTAAGTCAATGGAACCAGACTTTTTTCCAAGTAATTTTGGGTTGTTTCTTTTGGTCCATTCTTCATTACATTTACATACAATGTAAAGAGCAACAAGCATTTTCAAATTATGTCAAAAACTGAAAAGCGACAAAATTGGAGATAGGAGGTTTTCTCCCGACAGCAGCGAGATATTAAGAGTGGCAAAAATAACATGACTAATATACCTAGTATACATAAAGTATGACTTAAAGATATATCGTGTACACGTTAGTAGTGATTTAGTGCAAATTTGTTGTTCCAAAATAACATAACTTAAGTACATAACTGTTTAAGCACTACTTACTTATACTTTTCACAAAGGTTAAGGTTATAATTTTTCAGGAAGTGTAAAATATATTACCTTCAATAACACCACAGAGAATTTTTTGATGTAAATACCCTGACATCCTATTGATGTGACGATGTTTTTTCCACTGTTAGACCAACGTTTAATAAAAAAAAATGTAATTAGCAAAAGGAAGATAATTTTTAAGCTGTTTTGATGTGTGCTTGTGTTTTATATTTACACATTTAATATGGCCAGACATCATAACACCAGTAATAACATACTAGGTATGTAGATACTAGACTAAGTATAGGTTTAACACATAAATAATACAAATTGTTTAGAAATACTGTGTTATAGTTTTATGATTTGATGAAGCACCTTTTCAACACAAAATTCTTATTTTTCTAGTATACTTTCAAGTATATAAGTATACATTAAAGCTCATGTTTAACACAAAAATTCTCTTTTCTGTGTGAAAGTATAGTTTAGGCATAAAAACAGTTTATTGTAAGCATAATCTGATGAAGTACTGTCTCAAAACTAAATGAACATGTTTGTTTAAGCATACTTCATTGAAGTACATTTTTAACACAGCAGTAACGCTCCTAGAACACGCTTTTATCATAAAATAAGCGTAGTTCATATTTTTATGAAATATATCATCAGTGCTGAATTAGCACACATGGGTAAATGCACTTTTTGCAAAGTATACTAAAATATGGATTGAGTAGGTAAAAAGTTAAGGAGAAAAATATACTTGGGGCATTCTGTATATAGTTTAGGAAGACTAATATCACATTAAATATATAGCTTTTTCACAAGGGGCAGCTGCAGATCAAAACTCCTTTAGCTTTCCTACGCTGTGTGATCAGAGGAAAAAAAGACCTGACAAATGTAAATTCTAATGTACAATAAAATGTGTAGCACTGCCATACAGTACTTTTATTACCCATTATTAAAGATAGTCCAGTGTTTATTATAAGCAGTGGAATTTTGGAATTGAACCCACCTGTGTAAAGTTCATAGCTGCAGCCGAAGCCCCTTGCTGTATGCCTTCACGGTTTTGGGAACTGCACTAGGGCGTAGGTGTCGTTGACCTGAAACAGCTTTGCTCCTCTGGCGGGGAGCTCAATCTCATCATACTGAAAAAAATAATGGGATGACTGGACATTTATAGGCAAATCCGACTGCTAAATTTTTATTATGTTTAAATGTAGCAAGTTACTTTAACACACTATACATGTTAACACAATTGGTCAGGACCTCATCATTCATAGTTTGTGAGCATAAAGTGAAAGTGTGCGTTGTTTTGTTCTGGACAAATCTTGTAGTGTAAGGGCTTCCATGAGTAGGACAGCTGAGGGCAAAAATCCTGCTGGGCCTGTGTGGAGTATCTCAGGTTTTCAGTATCACTTTAAAATTCAGAAGTGTCTGCCAGGCATAGGCCTTATTATTAATGCAGAGTTTTCCTACCTGTGCACTGGTCATGTCTTGATATTGCTGTAGATTGGAGTCTGGAGGTTGTTGTCGGCCTTTTGAAGATCTTTTGTAGCGGCTTGCTAGCAGAGCACAAAGCAAGCAATATTTTTAATTATTTTTCTGTAATATTAGTTTATCTGTATGTAAATTTTAGGTAATCTTTAATTTGTTTATTTGAACCGATTCTAGCTAATAACATCAGGCCTCAGGGACTACAGGTACTACTATCTAAATGAAGTACATGTGTAGTACTTGAATGTTATGCAATGAACTGTGCACGGCTAGTACTGTATACTGATAATACTCACCAATTATTGCAGCAATAAAAACACAATTGAGCAGAGCAGATACAACAGTCAGAATTCGCCATGGTGTCTTATTTATATGCGCAGAATCATGTCCTACAAACAGTATAACACCACAGATACAGCAATTTAGTTAATAATAATAATAATAATAATAATAATAAATCTTAAATGTTTATTTATATAGCACTTTTCAATTACGTTACAAAATCTTAGAATACTTTACACAGAAAAGTAAAACATTGGAAAGATAAAGCATTACCATATGAATAAAAAAAAACAGCACAATTACAAACAAGAGACAATGAGCCACAATACTCAGACATATGCTAGTCTAGACATATATAATTTGCATTTAAAAATTCCTGTTGAGCTTGAAATGCTATTCCAGAGTTTAGCAGCTATATATGAAAATTATCCACCAACTGAGCTGTGAGTGATCCTTGGAGTTGGCAGCGAAAACAAAAGAAGTGGTCTGAATGGGATATATTGGTAAAACAGGTCAGTAAGACATGCAAGAGCTATGCCATTAAAAAGTCAACAACAAAATAGACACTTACTTCTGGTGTGAAGTCTTGTTCCATTAGGGAAAAACGGTTCTCCAGTTTTGACACAGTAATAATCTCCCAGTTCATCTTCTGTGATGTTTTGTATCAGTAAAGAGTAATTTACTAATGTGAACTTCTGTTTCAATATTGTGTTGTAATAGTTGGCGTCAATTTCTGTGCCAGCACTTAAAGTGCGTAATATCACCACTGGGGCACTGTCTTGTGTCTGTATATACCAATATATCTCTGTTCCACTTGTAACATCAGCAAG
Source organism: Colossoma macropomum (assembly GCF_904425465.1). NCBI lineage: Eukaryota > Metazoa > Chordata > Actinopteri > Characiformes > Serrasalmidae > Colossoma > Colossoma macropomum. The sequence goes on along the minus strand of NW_023495275.1, from coordinate 64,216 downwards.
ATCACAATTTACTGTTATGTTTTTTCCTAATTCAACTTGGACAAACTTAAAACTTTCAACTGCTTCAAACCATATAAGTAAACCTACAAAGAGAAAACAGAAAACACATCACAATAAAAACATCAGCTTCACATTAAAAACAGGTCTAAAATCATTTTTTCTACTGCTAAAAACTTACATATCTGAATCTGTAAATTCTTCATGCTGTCACATGAAAGCTTTTCACAGTGTCTGCTTCTGTTCCGCTGAAGACAGCTTTAGTCATAAACAAGACAGGATGTGGGACTTACACTGACCACAGCTTTTTTTCTACTCTTCAAAAAAAGCTAGAAGCTAACAATAGCTGATCTAGATGAAGAAGACATTGCAGACTGGAAGACTTTATGTATGCCCATATTCATCCAATGGTTTTAACCGTGTAGATATACTTTGGCATTCAAGGTAAAAGGCAAACATACTTCACAGCTTTCTCTTATAGCGCCAATACCATGTACATATGCACCAAGTAGTAGTAACACATGTAGGAGTACAGGTGTATGCAAATGTTTGAAAACATATTTTTTTTTCGCCAAATTTTGTTGATTTTTGAAATGAAAAGAAGCAAAAACAATGTCTGGAGCAAATTATTTTTAAAATGAACATTTTATGTAAATCTTCATTGTCCCTATATTTGTTACTATATATCAACTTACAAAGACAGAAAAAACTTGTTTTAAATTAATATATTTTATAAAGTTTGGACATCCTTCTAGTTGTAAAGTCTAATTGACATGTTAGGACTGCTAAGGCAGGTTGAGCATTGTCATTAGGAGTTGTGACCCAATGATAGCTCCAGAGAATAATAAAATCCCTGACTTTTCAAACCGTACTAACAGTCAACAACAAAGCAGAGGGAGGCTATAAAAAAGATCAAAATGCTTGCGATTTCGAAAGAGCATTAAAAAATGGTTATTAAGAGTGTGGAATTTAAGGTAAACTCTGAAGACCAAGAAAACTGACAGGATGAACTAAGCATAACTCCCATTTGACAGCAAAGAATTTGCAAACATGTTTGGCTGGCGGTGAGAGTTATTTACTTTTAAAGATACTTGACCTGCAATCTCATCACTAAAGTAAGCGTCTGAAGTACACAAAACCAGATCTGTATGCATCTAGATAGTTCAGGAAATTCTGCAAGCATAGATGGAAGCATAGATTTCACTGAGCATCAGCAGTTTCTGAATGCAAATATGACACAGACAAGAAACTGAAGCTGAAAAGAGGCTGGCTTCCACAACAGGACCATGATCCTAAACATACCTCAAAATCCACCATGAACTACTTCAAGAACCACAAGCTGACACCTTTGGAATGACCCTCACAGTCCCTTGATTTGAACATCATTGAAAATTGTTGGTTAGATCTTATACATGCTGTATGCAAGACGGCCCAAGAACTGCACAGAATTAGAAGAGTTCTGTGTGAAAGAGTGGGTGAAACATCTTAAAACAGGAGTAGAATGACTCCAAGCAGGCTACAAAAAACATGCAAGCTGTGTAATCTAAGAAAAGGTAGTGGGGTTGGTAGTGTTAGTAAGGTGTTCAAACTTTTGAACAAGCCACAATTATTTTTTTAAGCTAATCAAATATAAAGTAACTATTAATCTTTGCAGAAAATTACGGTTTTAAAATAATTAACTGCAGAAGTTGTTTACTTTTTTCACTTCAGAAATAAATCAACAGAATATGCAATTTGGCCAGGGGTGCCAAGTTCATAAAGCTCACGTTTTTGAGCTTTATATCTTTCAGTGCATCTGTGATTTATTTCAAAACCCACTGTATGTAAAAATAATAATAATAAATAATGTATACCCAACTCTAAATCAAGTACTAGTCAAATCAGGTTGTATCGCTTACAGCACTCAACACTGCACATTCATTACTGTTTAGGAATATTCATATTGTAGCCTTGAGCTTGTAGAAAGTGACCAGAACTTTCCCAAATTACCCAGTTGAATTGTCTCTTTAACAATTAGGATTACATTCATTTGGGAAAAAGTGCATACTTTTATGCATATGAATAAAAGGGCATACCAAGTATATTTTGCAGGTTACTGAACATGTACTCTCATCATAAACCAACCAAGGTAGAGCAAAATTGTTTTAAATTTGATCAAATTGTGAAATCTTCTTATAAAAGTGTTTTAATCAGTGAAAAAAACAGAATTAGCTAAAGGTCACTGTGGATGGTGCTGTTAAACAAACTGTAATGTCAAGAAAGAGACTAGAGATCCAAGCACGAGCTGACTTTACTGCAGCAAATGAAAAATACAAAATAAATCTGAGGCAACCAAGAACCAAAAATCAGAATAAGCCAGTAGACAAGCAAAAGGTCAGAGAACATGAAACACACCAAGAGTTATAAGGCTTAGAACTGCAGAGTAATCTGGCAAATCTTCACAAAGCCCAAGCCAAAACACAAGCTATTTACAAGAGTGACCTCTGCAGGCGGGGAGGGGAATCTCCAGCCAAGACCGGTTTGACCTCAGTTCAATAGCTGTGTTGTGGTGTAGCGCATCCTGCAGAGGAGTGAGCTGAGGTGATTTTATAGCAAAGTTTACCACAGTCCTGATTGTTTTTCTCAACAGGGTTCTGTAGTAAAAACAGAGCTTCTATTTGGAACCATGAACACACATGCATAAATGGTTCTTTGCATGGTGAAATGGTTTTTCAGATTGATGGAGAAAGTGTTTATAGAGTCTATATGGTACTAAAAACGGTTCTCCTTTTGTTACATGTTTGACATCATAACAATAGAAGAATCATTTTTGGTGCTATATAGAACCCTTTTCAAAAAGGTTCAGTATAGAATCACATGCAACACGTACGGTGTACGATAAGCATTATTCTGATTGGAAATCAGAGAGCATGATTCTTCCTTCATGTGATGTATTTCCCTGTGAAACAGGATAATCAGACGGGAAATAATTGTGGGCGGGCATGAGTTTATTCATCAGGGGCCGTATTACAGAAATCCTTTTTGTCTTAAGATCTGACAAGTCAAGATAAGATTTTTCACGAATTCGTATTACAGAAGCAAATCTTATCGTAATTTAGGAATCATATCTTACAGCATCTTTTCTTATCTCAAGTTAGGAAATCTTAACTTTCTCGATTGATGTCGACAATCAACTGTCGTGTCTGTTACCTAGCAACCGACCATTCGGGCTCAGCTGAAACGTAAACACATAATCAAGTTAGTTAGCCAGACAGCTACGTTAGCTACCGTAACTGATGTAAAAAAAGATCAAATAAAACTAAAGTGCGATAACCGAGAGTTAATAATGTTGTCTCAGCGCTTTGTACTGTTTATCAGAGCATCGCGCTCCACAGTTTCAACTTCATTTCCCAAACGCTTTAACTGAGCGCGCTAACGTTATTCCTCCTAATAAACAGACACACGTTCAGCTGTTTCCTCAGTGTTCACCACCATCACTGTAATACGGTGGAGATCGAGTCTGCAGCATCTGAGTTCTTAAAAAACGCTGTTTAAAAAAACCTCACAAGTCAAAGCGCCGTTTTCAGTGTAGTTAAATGTAGCGTCATTATGCTGGTTATAGTGAACTGTACTGCGTATCACTACATAAAACAATAGAAACACGATTAAAACAGAAGTTGAGATGCTCTGGGGTTTATCTTAAAGTTAAGAAAATATTTAGGATATTTTGGTAACAGGATGTTTCTGTAAAACCGTTTTCTTATCTGGAAATAAGATAAGATTATAGACTTAAGAACTGTTGTTCTGTAATGGCTTCTGTCCTAACTTCAGTCTTAACTGTATTTTCTGTAATACGGCCCCAGGATTTGATTGGAGTGTGAAAAGCGGGTGTTCTGAAATAAACATGACTCTGATGGTCAGCAGAACCTGTTTGAAAAAGGAGGCTGTCGAGAACAGGGGTGATGACGGGTGTTTTCGCTCGATGGTCCACATTTATCAAGCATCTTAGAGTAAAAGCACTGACCTAAGATCAGGTCTCATTAGGTCATAGTATTTTGTTCAGTGTTAGATAAAAAGCATAAGCTGATTTTTGATCAGTGTTATTGCTCTAAGAAGTTGATATGAGCCAGTGTTTGAATAGGATGGTGGGAGGGGATAACCTATTGGTTTGTACGTTTTTTCCTGCAGGAACTCAGTGACAGAGCCAAATGTTGGATGGTAGAGGTCACTACACTTTTTCAAAGATTATTTTAGAATGATATGACACAATGGATTGTGCTTAAGAGACCAAGGACATGAATTAACAAGGTAAAAAATTATCATTTTTATTTCAGGTGGATTTTAAAAGTGAAGAACGGTTTGCGATTAATGAAGCACAATGGGTCATACAGCAGCCCTCCACTCAGCTGACTGGGATACGATTTCCCTCTAGCACCACACTGTGGCGCACTCTTGGTGTCCTCACACACGGTTATACAGTAGATGCATTGCTCCAGTGGCTGCTGTTCAATTCTCAAGACTGCTCTTTCCTGTGACCCATAGTCGGTTTCTGTTCTGATTGTGACTTGATTTATTTTGGCCTTGTTTCGCACTTTGATTGTCCAGTCCTCTGGTTTCTGTTTGTGTTTATTTCTGTTACTTTACTTTCTGTTTTGGTTTTCTTGTCTCCAGTCATGTCTTCTAGACTTTGTGTTCTGATGTCATGCTTATAAAATACCTGAGTATTAAAAAGGTGCTACACAGATGAAACTTTAAATCTTTAAACGTTAAAATTAAACTATTACTATAGTTATATTTACTTTCAAATAGGCCTGTGCTGAAACTAGACCTTTTGCACCTGCTTGCTCTGATTTAACTCCTCTTTTCTCCATCTTTTCCTTTTTTTATTTGTCACTTTATGCTCCCTTACTCCTTCCAGTGTTCTCCTAGGTTTCTGTTTACCCTCTACACTAGTTTGGTCTCCTGCTGTAACTCTCTGTCATGGCACACACTGGCTGTGTTCAAATAATTAAATGAAACTTCCTTTCCTGTCTGCTTTCTTTGATTCTGCCTGTTCTGTAGCCCATGAACACCTTAAATACAATACCATGCAAAAGTCAGAAACTTCAGGTGTGTCCATTAAGCCCATTAAGTACCAGTTTGTCATATATTAAGATAAATATCTGAGGAGATTAGATAAAAAATAATCTATTTGCAAAAAGAAACAGAAAACCAAAGAGAAATAAGTGAAATCACGAGTTTGTAGAAAACAAGACTTAGTAGCACAGAGCCAGAAAAAAAAAACAACTTCTAAGACTGAACTTTGGTCTCCTGAAAAGAATGGAAGCTATAATAAAGGATGAACACAGTAAATAAAAAAAAAGATGATTTACATTTAGTTGTTGAAGGCTGCAAGATCAAGCAAAATCAAGTAAAGCAGATACGAAATGCAGTTTTACTCTATTTGGACACTTTGTCCAAGCCACTGTGAGAATTCAGTGCAGCATTTCACCTTGAATATGAGGGACTGTTTGAACTCTGCTGCCCTCTGCAGTGCATTAGTGGTTTTACCATCCAAAAACATTGCTGACTTAATTTGCATAGCAGCTAGCCACTTAATAAGCCACTTGCACTGCTAAATGCACTTTTTTTATCCTAATCTAATGTTTAGTTTTTAATTTGATTGTTTAACTATCCTAATTTAATTTCTAATTTGATTTTTAATTGAATGATTTTCTTTTCAATTTGTTTTAATAATGTTTTAATTATGTTTTTAATGTTGTGCTATATAAATAAACTTGCCTTGCTAAGTTGAACTTAAATTTAAATGCATATTTCAATACATCCTAAAGAATTGGGGAATTCCACAGATTTTTCCAAAATTTCTGCATAATTCAAGGGTTCAGAAGAAACAGTCATTCAGTGGTAAACTTACCAATTTCTTTACAGTAGTAGTGATAAGAACAAGTGGTCGCAACACAAAGACAGCCATTTTACTTACTATTCAAAGCCACCAGTGAACCTTCATGTCTGTCTTGAGTTTTTATAAGTAATGTTGATGATGGTAAAATAGTGGCAAATCCACTATTTTAAGTCTTTTTGACTTGTCACACATGTACCTCTGTATATAATGTATGTGTGTAATGTATATAATACAGTATATTGGTTGAACAACAGCTGAAACGCAGTTAGTGTGTTTGGTGATATGACTGGTGTGGAACTGTGCAGAATTGCATAGAATTGAGGTGTAACCACTGTCCAATAGACTGTTGTTAGGGTAGGAGAGGTGGAGCGGACATTACGTTGCAGTGCATGCTGGGTACAGTAGTACAGCGCATTGTGAAACTAGCTAATATCAATACAAATTAAAACACTTTTGCAGGCCAGATAGGATTGCGTCAGGCCCGCAGGCCTTGTGTTTGACACATAGGCTTTAATGCATTAAACTCTATAGATGTCTGGTTCCTATCACCATCGTGAACAATTCTGACTGCAAGTTTCTTAAGAATAGAGCAATTTGCATCAAACCACTCTGAATAACATTAACCATTTACTTATGCAGAAATTTTGAAAAATCTGTGAAAGTCCCCTTTATCACTCCATGCTCTCCAAACCTGACCATGAAGAATAGATATTGACCAACTGTTGCTGAGTAGAAGGGAGACATCTCTGGAAGGACTGGCCCCATTGACCTGTTAGGAAAAGTCAAAGGCCAAGAAGTTGCCAATAGCTATTATTTTGCAATTTAAGAATAAAAACACAGCAAAACAATAAGAGCACTACTTACTGTAGAGGATTATTCATTTAAGAATTTATTAACGTATATATATATATATATATATATATATATATATATATATATATATATATATATACACTTCATAATACAGATTTTTAGATTTGACTGATATTTCAAAGTGATATCTGATTATGTGCTTGTACTCTGGAAGAGCAGCGTGTTTAGTAGACATTTGCATTTTGTAGAAATAAATGTTACTTTTCTCTGTAGCGTTATTCTAATTGGATTTAGTTCCAGTTTCTACATTTTACATTTATGTAACAGCAGTTCAGAATTACAAAATCCAAGTACAGGTAGGTCTAATGATCCCAATGCAAAGCTAATGTGTATGTCCGCGCTATTTAAAGCACCATGATATGACTACTGAATATATCAATTTCAGTCATAGAGTAATGCCCCTACAGGCTTTTAAAAGAAAATGTCTCACAAAGTAAAACCCACAGAAATTCAATTGTAAGAACATAAACAGCACAAAATATTTTATTTTTACTGTCATAATAATACAAATAACAAATACAGTTGCAAGAGTCATTGAAGGAGTGCAAGAAAGGAGGGACCCAATAAGGCACTTCAAGAAGTTTTTGGCAAACAGGAGCATGCCTATGGCAATAGAATTCATCCCTTTGTGAAGTGCTTGGAAAATTATAATAATACTTCATAATAATCAGGACTGTTTTACTTTCCTAAGCAGCGGCAAAGGTGATTCTCATAACATTGGTCAATTATTTAATAATGTTCTGTTTATTGTCATGAGAATCATAATCCAGATAATTTTACTTCACACCACAGTCCACCAAGCTGCACATATGAACTAAAGGTCTCAACATCAGTTTAGTTAGTAATTATAATAATAGTAATCCTTATTTAAAAAGGTAAGGACAGTAAACAAGTAAGCAAAAATAAAATTCATATAAAAATTGCAAAAGTGTGGGTACACTGGGTCAAATAACATGATTATCTTATGCCACTCTATGAAATACTGTAGTACTTTGACTATAATGTAAATTAATGGCCACAGAAAAAATCTATGAAATTTCACAACCTCTCTTCATACCTAATTTTTCAGTAGCTCTGCAAATGCTGCATGTGGGTGGGGCCAAACAGAGTTATTATTGTAGATAATAACAACAGAATGTCTGACTGACACTGGCTAAAGGAGAATTAAATTATATCCCAGTAAAACACTGAAGATCAGTAAATTCTTGACAGATCTTGATTCCACGCTCTTGTTTTTTGCATCAGTAGTTGGCTGAGGAGTAGGCCTTGTGGTTGGCTGTATAGTGGGCTTTGTAGTTGGCTCTGTAGCTGTGATAAAAGAAAATACTCAATAAGAAAAAAAGTTGCAGGCAAAGATGAAATGGCTCTTTAAGAATATGTACATTTTTACTATCACTGAAACAACAAATCAGCTAAACTGTCTTGTTATCGATTAGTTTGCTTGACAGCACTTCCCATCTAACAGTATATCACTGAAACAAAGTACGGACAGTGGAGACTGCAGTGCTGGCTTGTGCTTAACCCAGAGTGTCAAAAATATAGAAACACATCACTTGCACATCATCGAAAATGAAGGTTTCCAGGAAATTTTGAAAAACAGGCTCAAAGCTTTGAGCAGAAAGCACAATGCATCCACAGCAGAAGCTCAGCATGGTGTGTAACTAAGATACAAAAAATCTAAATAGTGCATCTTTTCCCTGCGCAGAGTGTTTCAGATCTCTGAGCTTTTGGAAAATGTTTTCCAGAGTGGAGATCTTAACATTTTTCTGTGTTTATTATGTGGAGATTTAAAATCTAACATAAGCTGTGTTCCAAAGCCTAGGCTGCAGCCGAGGTAGGGCAGGTCCTCGGTAGGACTGTCCTATGAAGACTCCTCCTTAGTAGCGTATTAGTCACACAAATGGAGTAGTCCTAACGGGGCTGTGTGGTGATGTCACCAGAGCGGCACGAAACTCATAAGGGGACTGGTGAGAGAAAATGGAGAAAACGCTGCATTGAGATTGCTGCTTTTTCATTTCCTCATGGAAACGGAGATGTTCTTATGTAATGTGATAAACTACACACATACAAATACTTCTGATTAAAATACGATATATGGACGAATTATTTAATTAATCAGTCATTTTACACTTCATAAGGTAATGAAGACGAATTCAAGGACGTGAACAGTTCTGTTCCAATGGCTTCGTTTTCCGCCATTTTCGTGGTGCTGTTTTTTTTCTCCTTCACGTCGTTCGTGCTCAGAGAACTGTGGGTAACCGAAGACCTGGAAGGAAACATCTGATACATTCTTGAAATCTAGGCTCTATACGAAGGGTCCTTCACTTTGGAACGGCCTGTTATGACATAGCATCCAAGAAATGCAGCCTAGACTTTGGAACACAGCTATACTCTTTTTTTTTATTATTATTCTGGATGGAACGATTAGCAGCTAAACAAGCTAAATACTGAAACTAACTGACTCATTCTACGGTAAATGACAGTTAAAGAACTTTATACACGACTTAAGGCATTATTTAAGGGAAATTTGATTGTTATGGGAAAATCTAAGGGTGCATGATGATTTCACTCAAATAAACCCTTAAGTAACACCTTAAGGTTTTTTTTTTCATCACTTAACCATATGAAATACTTAAAGGCAATCTTACAGGAGGTAAGCAAATTAGTTTAGCTTTCTTTGACCATTTGAGGTTAAGTAATTTGTCCTGTTGTTTTTGCATCTTTCACACTAATTAAAATTAATTTCAAGAGCAGTGCAGAAGGTCTGTTGATACGACCTTGATAAATGTCATTTTGTTTTTTGTTTAGTTTGGGAAATATGATTACGTATAATAGCTTGTATTTATAATTATCATGTTTGTTAATTCTCTTCTTGTTACTCCTTCCTTGAATGCCTTGCTATACCTTTGCTGCTGTAGCACTGAAAATGTCTTCTGTGGTGGGACTGATAAAGGATTATCTTATCTTTAGAAAACAGGATAAGAATGAAAAAGCTTTTCTGAGGTTTTCTCAGACATTGAGCATAACATTAAGTATTTAAGGTTAATAATAACGGCCATTTTTTTATTAATCAAAATAATAATGGGCTAATTAATAGAATAAAGAAATAATCATTGGTTTAAGCCCTAATTTTACACATGAATTTGCTGGATGACAAACTTTATTGAAAGGATATTCAGTTCTGCTCCTGGAGGACCAGAGATCAGCACAGTTTGGTGATCTTTCTGCTTAAACACACCTGACTGAACTGTTAAAGGTGGAGTAGGTGATTTATTTTAGAAACATACAAGAAAACCTTGTATCTCCATTTTTGACATTTTTCAGTTTTGACATAATCTGAAAATGCCTGTTGTCCTTCACAATGTGTGTCAATTTCAGGATGAATGAACCACTGCCCAAAATGACTTGGAAAGAGGTCTGGTTCCACTGACTTACATTAAAAGTAAAGTATGTTTTTTCCTTTTCCTGTAAAGTTACCATTTTGGAGATAGGAGGTTTTCTTCCAGCACTATTTTTGTTACAGTTCTTGAAATACTGTTTACTTCCTGATAGCAATCAATAACTCAAATGACCGGATGGCCTACCTGCCCTGTCTGCATGTGTGCTCATTTTCACAAGTGCAGAGTCTACCATACGGTGTGAAGCCCAGTCTCACATCCCCTTCTTGCATTCACTTCCCAAGCACCCTCAGCCAGAGACAGCAAGTTAGCATGTTTTAATTTTCATGTAAGCCATTACACTGCAAAACATCCCTGATTTAATTCAGCTGACGTTCATATACGTCATATACTGACGTTCATAAAATGTCAGGTTGCTGTTTTTCCATTGGACAGGTAAATACCTGGTTTGCTTTGTTTTTGGGGGAATTTGTTATGTTTTTTAATTATGTGGTCATTATACAACAGTTAGTTCCAGCCACGCAAGCCGATTAGTTGAGAAGTGTTCTAACCGCACTGTTTCTCAAAGCAACAACTTTGACAGCTGTAGACGCTCGAGCCATTTGAATGTTTTTACTTCTTACTTTGCCACAAACAGAAAATGGACACTTTTAAGATCACATCTGACCGACAGCCGATTTGGTCAGACTCTGAAGATGAGACGACACTAAACTCCCAAACTGTCATCACCACTGAGCAGCTTTTCAGTCGGCAGCTGTGACAGAAGAACAGCTAAACAACCTGGAATCAGCCAGAAATGAACCCAATACCATTCACCAAATGTGTAGTCTGATCTTCAGAGTCTGACCTTATCAGACTGAGCCATAAAACTGCCGCAATATCAAGTTTAGCTCAGTTTTGTCAGTTTTTGCCAGATCAGTATTAATGTTGTTTTGTTCCAGCCAGTCTGTAAAGCATCTTACAGCCCATTTAGTTTGGCGAATGGTGTTGGGTTCATTTCTGGCTGATTCCAGGTTGTTTAGCTGTTCTTCTGTCACAGCTGCCGACTGAAAAGCTGCTCAGTGGTGATGACAGTTTGGGAATTTAGTGTAAGGAGCTGGAGAACGAACTGCCGGCTGTGCAGCGAGTGGGCAGAGCTCGTTACTCTGACGCAGCAACAAGCTGCTCGTTAAGGAACTATAATTTGGCGGAAGGAACTGCGAACATTAAATCATATTAAACGCCGCGTTCACGGCCCAGTTTATTAATTTATTACTTATTTTTTATTATTTATTTAACTGTTGCATAAAAGCAATAGAACACTCGAGGTTGTGTGTTATCGCTATCAATAACACACTCCCTCTCGTGTTCTATTGCTTAGATGTAGCTAGCTACTCATGCAGATGCATTATGTATTAAACCAACACTAACATTAACTAAGCTGTAAGCGTAAGCTAGCCTGCTATGTTTATCTTGTATGTAATCTGTATGTGCATAGTTTTGACGATGTCTGCATTGTAGTTTTGAACAAGTGTCGTTTTAAGGTATTTATCTTATATTAGTTTATACTGGCTTTCTCCAATGCTCTCTGTACACTGTTGGAAATAAAGGTTCTGTGCTGGTACATATTTCTACGACGTTACAGTGCCACTGTTCATAAAAATAAAAACAGTAGACTTTGAGAATAAAGTTGCAATATTCCGAAAAAACAAGTCGTAATATTTGGAGGGTAAAGTGGGCTAACTGTAGGTGGGCTGCCATAACACGGTGGGGTCTCGGTTGCTGTACTGGCGCCGGAGCTCCACTCACTCCTGTGTCTTTGTGGATCAATCATTTTGATCACCATTCTCACTGTCTGTGAAACTTCATGCCCTCTTTGAATGGGGGGAGATGTAGCCCCCGATAGCTGTGTAGACAACCCTGCCTGAGATTCTCCTTCAACAACACAGACAGACAGTTTCCTCCAAGTCCGTCTGGCTCTTTATTCTAAATAAACACAGTTTCCTGCTCAGCCGTTTGTCCACCAACTCCTAAATGCCCCTCATTTTAACACGAGGAGGTGCTGCCTTCCTTTTTCAAAGCCTCTGGCCACAATATTGTGACCTTTCCTGGTATTAATGGCAATTTAATGTCGTAATTCTACGACTTTTTCCTCAAAATATTACGACTTTTTTCTCGAAATATTATGACTTTTTTCTTGAAATATTATGAGGTCTACTATTTTTATTTCTATTAACAGTGGCCCTAAAACGCTGTCGTATATTTCGTTCATCAAGGTACAAACAGTGTAAATGTTCCCTCAAAGGTACAACAGTGGTTTTAAGGTCTGACTGTGAACCTTAAATCAGTTTTTCCAGGTGAAAAGTTCGTATTTGTACCTTTTCATAACCGAATGTTTTAAATCAGAACAGTAAAATAAAAGCCTGGAGACGAGACGGGGTGTGTGGAGTCAGTACAGCTTAGAACATATCATTTCAGTGGATTATGGTACAGTTATGTTCCCTGACTAAAAGTACTGAGATGTACCCTTGAGGGGACCACCCCAGTGACAAGAGAGGAACTGCCCCAGTGACAGTTTAATACCTTTATTTCTTAGAGTGGTTTCTATTCCTGTTTTCTATTCCCGCTTTAATTGATAAGAGTGTCTGAGCAGGAAAATCACCAAACTGTGTCATGTCCTGCTGAACTGAATACCCCTGCTGTTATAACGTAGGGGGCGAAGATGTAAAAGCACTTACACACCTTTAACTTGAAGCTGCACCTTCCGAGTGGTCTGTGCAAAGTGCATGAAGCAGGAATACGTCCCCTGATCTGACACCCTTACTTTGCTGAGTTTGATGGAAAAGTTGCCTTTTTGATATGCGTCAGGGAAACTCTCAGTTCGGCTCTTGTATGAAGTGTCCTGGTCCTCGACGAATTTACCTTTGACAATGTTGTACACTTTTTTGTTGTCATTGTACCTCCAATAAATCTTCCACTGTTCACTTTTTGGTACCTCACCACTGTATGAACATGGCAAGATGACTGAGCCTCCCTCAACGGCTTCAACTGTCTGTTCCAGAGACACTATGAAGACCAGAGACATACAGAGAAACATGATGAGACAGACAAGTCAAATATATGCAAACAGTGAGATTTGAAATTAAGATGTGCTACGTCGTCACCTTTATTTATCAGCAATACGAACACGCTGGCGATCAAATATCTGCAACGAAGAGAAATAACACAGATTGTTTAGTGTTCACCTGTAGTGACCTGTAGTCACACAGGCTCCGCCAGTTTTACACCCAATAAACAGGATACGACTGGCAGAGCTCCAGCACTGTGACCTAACAGGTACATCAGTTCTCAGGTTCAAACAGGTTCATGTGGAGCAAACCGTGTAGAAAACATGTTTTGCATATGGAAAATGCAGGTATCCTGGGTAGATAAATGCAAACAGATCTTATGTCATTGGATGTTGGCTGATTAGACTGTTCAGTATGAGCACTGATCCAAGATAACCTCATTCCCTGCTGGAAAACCAGCCTAGACCAGCATAGAAGGTCACCAGCAAAACCAGCATATTGCTGTTGTCAGGACAAAACCACGTATCTCCATTTTTGCCCTTTTTTTAGTTTTGACGTGATTTGAAGATACCTGCTGGCCTTTACATTGTGTATAAAATTTCATGATGAATAGGCCAAAAGAAAAAGTCCAAAATGACTTGGAAAATTGTCTGGTTCTACTGACTTACATTAAAAGTAATGTTTTTTTTTTTCCTTCTCCTGTAAAGTTACCATTTTGGAGATACAAGGTTTTGCTACGACAGCAGCGAAATGCCGACTGTTGGACAGCAATGGAAGTGGATACACTGATTACCACCAAAAACAGTATATGTGGTGTTTTGATGCTGGTATGCTGATCATACACCAGACCAGCATAAACCAGCTTAGACCAGCATATAAAAATAAAAGTATATCTATTTGCATATTTACGTAGCATATGAGACAAATATAGGTTAAAACTTTGAGTTCTGGAGACTATAACACGCAAACTGGTAACGATTCAACAAATATAACGTCGTCACGTTGTCAAAAAGTTTCGGGGAGGTTGTGGGAACGTACTGACAATGTTGCCACAACTTTCTCGTGGCCACCAAAACAATAGGTTGTCCCAACGTAACTGTGTTTTCTAGTCAAAAAATGCGGTTTATCCTGTTGAACGTTGCGTTGGTAGCTTATAGGAGGCATGTAAGTTATTGTTCCGGGCCCTAAGGGGTTTAAAGTGAAAGTTTATTAATATGGCTGGACAAATAACCAAATTTCGCGTCGTAGTTGACTAAAAGAGTTTCTTATAGGACTCAGATAAGACAGCAAACTGTAAGTTAGCTAGTTACTGTTTAACAGAGTATTTCGCAAACATGTAACGTCAGGCTAGCTAACCTAGATAGTTATATAACCCAGCTCACTGTTGGAGCTCAGCTAGCTTGTTAGCTTCAGTGTCAGCTGGTTTCGAGTTCCCGAAAATGACTGAGGAGAGTCTCAAGTAGCGAAACAGTCGTCATTAAGCTACCAAGGTGACAAATTCACGCAGTTACTGTGGGACATCTAACCTAACTTTTATTACAACGGCACGCAGGTAGCACGTTTCCGAGCTTTGGGCCGCGAGGCCGCCTTAGGCCTCTGAGTGGACCGAGGCTTTAACTCTACAAACCAAACTCTACGTACCTCCTACCCATGGTGCCCAGCTCAGAAACCCGCGCTCGCAAATCGCTCAAGATCATTTTATAGCTTCACTTTTTAGCGATATTATACAAAAAATCAGAATGTTTTCTGACAGTGCAGGGCGCATGCGTTCAATATTTGGATTTTAGTTGTTGTTTGGAAACCTTTGTGAGTCATGATGCTTTACCGCCAACTACTGGTGTGGCGTTGTTGCTCAAACCACATAATGAAAAAATTAAAATAAAAATTTATTAAAAATATATGTCTTTCGGTAGAATACACTGCACTGTTTAAAGTATGTGTGTACACACACACACGTGTATATATATATATATATATATGTATATATATATATATATATATATATATATATATATATATATACACATATATATATAAAACCAGATTCCTCAGACTCCTCCTGGTTCAGTCCCTCTAAAGGTTTAAGTTTATTGGCTCCTCCTTAAAGAGGACGTTACTCTAGATCATTTCCCCTGTCTGATGAGGTCGGCTCAGCATAGCCATAGGTCAGCGCTCAGCTCACTATATCATGAATAATCTTTAAGGTTCGTTGTTGGGTGTAATATGTGAAGTAATTCCTATTATGAATATTCATGCATGTCGGAATTGAGGCATCCCATTGGCGGAAACCTTGAGAAACGTGTAAACCTTTTTTTTTTTTGGTCACATTAACACGACTAAATTTCATGGCAGGCCTTTGGGCCCAAAACCAGTCGTAATCTCTGTGTTAACGCGTATAACAATTTCGTGTTGAACAGTAACTAGCTAACTTACAGTTTGCTGTCTTATAGGAGTCCTATAAGAAAACTCTTTTAGTCAACTACGACGCGAAATTTGGTTATTTGTCCAGCCATATTAAACTTTCACTTTAAACCCCTTAGGGCCCGGAACAATAACTTACATGCCTCCTATAAGCTACCAACGCAACGTTCAACAGAATAAACTGCATTTTTTGACTAGAAAACACAGTTACGCTGGGACAACCTATTGTTTGGTGGCCACGAGAAAGCTGTGGCAAAGTTTTAACATATATGACAGGTGGACAACTGCCACTACATGGGAACGAACTTAGCTTAGTTCTCTGTTGCTGCCAGACATTACAGTTACAAAGCTGCTCAAACTGGTTTGGTATTAAACCATGACCCACATTTATCCAGTGTCACAGTGATAAAGCTGTTCTGGTGTCAGTTTGAACCTGTTATACTACACTAAATAGACTTACACGAACTGGTGAGATGATCCTGGATCAGTGTTCTTACTCAGCAATCTAATCAGCCAACACCCCATGACAAAACCTGTGTTTATCTGCCCAAGACATCTGCATTTTTCATAACCAAAACGTGTTTCTGCAGGTGGTTTGTTTGTTATGTGAACTTGACTGAACCTGATAAGTACCTGTTAGGTCACAGCCCTGGAGCTCTGCTGGTTTTATCCTTGTTGCAGCCAAGAGCTCTCTCTTTTTCCAGGGTCTGGACATTTATAAGTAACTCTACTATTACCTATACTATTTGCCCTAATAACTGTCTGTATCTAATGTCTTAAAGAAAAATTAAAAGAATCAAAGAAAATTATCAACAATATCAACAAAAATTAAAAAGGATGAAAAGGAATTAACCTCTTATTGACCAGGGTATATTTTGGTTTTTCCATCTGAATTTACATGACCACATTGTAAGGCAAATTATTCGGTAACTGCATGAAATAAATGTAAAATTTTATTTTATTTACTTATTTATTTTGTAAAAGCTCCCCTCAAATTAACAGAACGTGTTTTATGATCACACATATTGCTATATGCTTACAATTTACTGCTGAAAGCCAAAAATCTTACATGCTCTTTGTATTGTTTTATAAAAATCATTTTTACAGAGCAGATCACTGAAGAGACGCCATCTGTTTATAGTTTATAGCCCAGATTTGTGGAAAAATGTGTCGACTTTCAGTAGACAAAAAAATTTGTAAGTTCAGCTTCTTTTATTATAAGGGTTTAAAATTACATCACCCATATATTTGACTGAAAGGAAGACAGCTACAGCTCTCATACGACCCCCACCTTTTGAATGTAGCTTATGAAATATGAAAGTTATGAAGAATATGATGAAGTGCGTTTTGGAACCACCGGTGGTCTCAAGGAGTTGAAGAGGTTAAAAGACTTCAGCTGAGTTCTTGTGGAAGGAAGGAAAAGGCCTTCGCTTTAATGAGCATCAAATGGCAAGATGGTTCCCGGTCAACCACAATGCAAAGAACATCTCAAAACATCCCTTTTTATTGCCCTCTAGAGTGATTAGGTAATCTCCCCACCCCTTTTACACAATTCCATGGCATTTTAGTCCCCATCATGTC
Source organism: Colossoma macropomum (assembly GCF_904425465.1). Taxonomy (NCBI): domain Eukaryota; kingdom Metazoa; phylum Chordata; class Actinopteri; order Characiformes; family Serrasalmidae; genus Colossoma; species Colossoma macropomum. Next base: position 47,018 of record NW_023495275.1, on the reverse strand, counting down.
CAAACCTTACACCTTTTTTGGTAACCCTTAAAACCAAACACGTATGATGTCTTTATTTTTAAACCCACTCTGGTCTGACTCTTACCAGATTGTTCTCTCCTTACAGGGCCCTCTTGCACAGCCCTCCACAAGAGTGACCTCAGCTGTAACTTAAACTGTCATCTGGTACAGCTCCCTGCTGTGAGCCCAGAAGCTCAACCCCGTTAGAGAGTCCAATGCATCCCTAGTCTGCTTCCCTATATTACCTTTTTAGGAGGGCTCCAAGCTCTCTAGTCAGCCAATGTTTTATTCAATCTTTTCCATGATCCTGGCGGAGGCTGTTTGACTATTGTTGGCGAACACTTAACATTCCGTGTAATTTCTCTTTGTTGCAGACGTTTGATCACCTGTGTGTTTGTGTTGCTGATAAATAAAGGTGAAAACATAGAACATCTCAAATGATTTCAAATCTCACTGGAGTTTGAACATCTTTGACTTGCCCTGTATCTCATCCTGTTTCTCTGTCTTTTGGTAGTGTCCCTGGAAGAGACAGTTGAAGCTGTTGAAGGACGTTACATCATCTTGCCCTGTTTATACAGGGGTCATGTACCGAAAAGTGAAGAGTTGGACATTGTTTGGAGGTATAATGACATTAAAAAGGTGCACAACATTATCGAAGGCAGAGTGTACGCTGAGGACCAGGATCCAGCGTTCAAGAACAGAACTGAGAGTTTTCCTGATGCATATGCTGAAGGCAACTTCTCCATTAGACTCAGCAGAGTAAGTGGATCAGACCAGGGGACGTACACCTGCTTTCTGGCTTTTGCACACAGCACTCAGAAGATAAAGCTTCAAGTTAAAGGTTTGTAAATTCTTTTCCTTTTATCTGACATTTGAGTGTGAGTTTCTATCACCTCTCTTTCACAGTTCATGCTTTAACAGATGTGATATGTGCAAAATTCAGGGGTATTTAACTCCTTTCTCAAGCACAGTTTGGTCTATTATAGTGCTGCAATTATCAAATATTCTTATTTTAAAATACTCCACAAAAATGAGAGAAGCTCAGGATATGTGTCACTTAATGACTCAATGACTGTATTCATATCGATAACATTTAGCTTCATAAACCTCTGATTTTAACCTGACTTCAAAAACAGTGCACTGAAGCGTTCATGTTTTCATAAACATGGATTAAAGTATCAGTTCCCTGAATGGCGTTTTTGAATATTTTATTCTTTAGTAGTATTCTTTATTAACTTTATTGAATATTCGTTGCAGCTCTGTTGAATTTCCTGCTCAAACACACCTACAAAACTTGAGCAATGAACAGGGCGGTTGAATTGTGTGTTTAAGCAGGGGTTTAAATAAATTTAAATAAATTTAAGGTAATAAAATTGCTATTATAGGTATTCGATTATTATAGGTATTCAGTTATAAGATGCTGCCTAAAGAGGTGAAGGGATGCACTGTGTACATTAATACTAACTCAGAATAGTCTGTCAAACAAAACGATCCAGCAGACAGTGGTCAGTGGTCAGAAACTGACTACATAATGAAGAGGACAGTTAAACTAATTATCTCTAAAACAGGCATTAATACATGCCATATTAAGTTTTCAAGCTTCGTTTAACACGCACAGGTTTTTACACTCGTACATGCATTGATGTTAATGATAACAGCCAACTCCACAGCCGATGAGAATCAGGGCTGTTTGAACAAGAAAATCATCAAACTGGACTTCAGCCGTCTAGAACCAGATTTAAATCGCACTGCAGTTACATTTGTTCAGTTCAGTTTGTGCCTCAGCAAATAAATCTGTAAAAATGTACACATTCTTGGATCATCATTCGATCTTTTCTTCACACAGTGTTTTCTTTTTTTACCACAGCCGACTCCCAGATCAACGAACAACAGTGTGGAATTAAGATCTGCCAAGATTTTACTAATCTTCACTGTTCTGCTGGGATATAATGTGGTTCTTGTGTAGTCCGAGGGAATCACTCTGTTATAATATTAATAATATTAGTATTGCTACTAATAGTAGTATTTGTAGAGCTGCAATCAATGGCTGCTCAAGAAATAAAAAAAAAGCTGATACACATAGAAACAGCAGAGGTAGCTGCTAGTTTAGCTGCTTGGCTAAGTGCTGCTGTTCCCTGCCTCCAACCACAGCCGATACACTTTTATTACAAGCCTTTTTCTGTTTTATCTTGTAATTAAAATTGTGAAATTGTAGCAATGACAGTGAATAATAAGGGAGATGAAGCTGCAGTGAACAGAAACGAACACAGCCATATGACTCGGAGAGAAATCTAGAATGGCAGGTCATATTTTGAGCCATGCACGCTATACTTGTGTACAGTTGCAGTGACAGCAAAGTTTTTCTTGGTCTTGATTCTGTGTGGCAGTTTATTTAATTATGTGACCTTTAAAAAATGCACTTCTCTAATAAAGATATTAATAATTCATCAACAATTTTTATTGTGAATTTGTCATCTTGGCAGTTGTTTAATAGAACCCAGAGCAAAAACGATAGGTCACTTCTAGTCTTCATAACTACATAAGCTACAGACATGATACACATTTCAGGACATTCAGCAGACCCGCCCCTAACTAGTTAGTGTGATGTCATCGAGCTGTGACGTCAGCATCAGTGAGTAATTTGGCTTGGAAAATCACCTAAAATCTTGATATTACTGCCTTGCTTTTTGCCCTTCATATTCCAACAAAGGGTTAAAACAGTGACATGATTCACACAAAAGATCACTCATCAGACTCTGCTCAATTTGTAATTAAAAATAAAGCCTGTCTTGCTGTGTATCAGAAGTTTAGCACTCAGTCTGAATCCGAGAGGACAGAAAATCAATAAAAACATGTCCGCCTTATGCTGATTGTTTATTTTTACTCAGTAATAACCAACAGAATGAACCACCATCAACATTATTGCAGTTTCAGCTCACAGACACTCCAGACTAACAATTTCTGAGAAGGTATTTGAGGTGCAACTTGTTTTCAAGATCTCTATAATTAAAAAAATACAAAATTTAGCAGGCGCTGGGTAAATGTTTGATCAGAGATGACCCAAATTCATAAAGATTTTAATTTCTGTTAGCATTTACATGTCAAACAATGGCACATCTGAGTAGCCCAGGGTCTCCTGAAAATAACAACATATGGCATGTGTGACTGTCACATGTAAATACTTCATAATTGCAATTGTAATTGTAATTGATCCAAAATGCAAAAAAAAAATCCTCAAAATTCTAGGGTTCTTAATCACGACTGTTGCTACTTCAGATATCCCTCAAACATCCCTCAAACATCTTCAGGACTTTTGTGCTAGTCAACACAGAAGCTACAATGTGGGAGGTGAAGCTGCAGTGAACAGATCCAAACACAGCCTTAAGAGTCGGAGTGAATGCTCTGTAAAGGTGGTCATATAGAGCTATTTCATGCAATAAATGGCCACATATGGACAGGTAAGTTCACAATGTGCATATGTTCAAAAGAATAAATCATGTTTTTTCCCAGGCAGCACAGTCACATTGTGACAACCTATCATTTTGGTGCCCACAAGAAAGTTGCGACAATATTATCTTACAACATTTTGGCAACGGAGCGTAACGTTGTCAGTACGTTCTCACAACCTCCTAGAACCCTCGTAAGTTTTATTATGGTGTGCATGGAATTCCATGGAATTTTGCTAAGTTGCCAACAGGCAGGCATAATAAAATATGATAACGTTACTGAATAATGAGGTCGTGACAACCTTGTTGAGACGACATAAACACCACCTTTTGATGACCTTTTGCAGAACTCAAGAACTTCAAGGTTTAACCAATATGACAGGTGGACAACACGCATGTCCATCTATTAAAAACAATAATCTGTCACTACGTGGGAACGAACTTAGCTTAGTTCTCTGTGGCTGCCAGATGTTACCCAATTACAAACCATGACCCACATTTATCCAGTGTCTGAGTGATGAAGCTGTTCTGGTGTCAGTTTGCACCTTTTATACTACACTGAATAGACCTACATGAACTACTTTGCTGGAAAAAAACAGCACAGACCAATAAGCATTTTATGCTGGTCTAAGCTGGTTTATGCTGGTCTGGTGAATCAAAACAGTCGGAGAGTTGGAATGAATGAATGGTGGTCATACAGAGTGCAATAAATGGCCACATATGGTTGAGAAGACAAAGTTCTACTTGATATTGATTTTATGTGGCAATTTATTTAATAGTATCGACATTTAAAAATAGGTTCTTTAGTAAAGGCAGTGGTTACATATAGAACCATGAAATAATCCTTTTTGAAAACATAAATGGGTATTTGGGTCCGTGTACCTTTCGTTAATTGGTTAATCCTGCGGTAGAAAAACGGAGAATGACCTGTTTCCCTATTTTGAATCATATAAATATTACTTAAATAAGGAAAGCAAGCTGTTTTCTACAACGTAATTAAACTAAAAACAGCAAAACCCAAAAAATGAACATCAACACTATGAACTGAAATAATAAATTTTTTTTTCATTCCTGCTTGTGGCTAATTAAGGGTTGGGCTTCAAATTTTTGTAAACAGGATGTTTTTAACGCTGTTATCGCCAAACCACCATATATTTTGAAAGGGAGGAAATTATTCTGCTGGTAGATTGAGGATGAATCATAATTTAATTAAAACTATGATCAGGGATGGGGCAACATATGCTAAGATTTCTATGCACACTGGGGACATGGGTGTCCAGAGAGGGTGTTCTGGGGCTAATTTAAGGAAGTTTTGCACACATTATGGCTTGCAAAGAAACCATACATCCAGCTTCTGTTCTAGAGCCAGTTTAGCGCAAAACCGCAGCAGAAGGTGATGTTTATGTGACCTGTATAGCTTTTATTAACTTCCTGTTAGGTATGAAGGAAGAAAATATCAATATATAGTGAACTAAAATCAAAATATGTCTGATTCTAATATTCCCTGCATTTGTGTTTTAATGCATTGGAAAAATAGAAAAAAAAACAAATACAAATCTGCATTCTGTGGTGTTTCGATAAAATTCAAAATAGGGAGATGGGTCATTCTCCGTTCTTCTACTGCAGGTTCGGAAACGGAAAACCAATTAACGAAAGGTACACAGTCCGTGTACCTTCTGTTCATTTGATTTTCATTTCAAAATCCAGTATTGAACTCTTTTCTAGTTCTGTTACTGTCAGTGGAAAAAACAAGCAATACATTCATTTTACACTTTCACAAACTAATCATAAAATCAAACAACAAATTAACAACAATGGAATAAGGGGTCGTATTTTACTGATCCAGATAATCCAGAAATAAACGTGCAGAATGCAGGGTTGTCGCAGAAACTCAGAAACCAGGTGGTGGCAGTTAAAATGATAAAGATGGGAAATATGGAGCATGAATGTTGAGAATATGAGGCCTAGTTCTGACATTTTGTGAGGCTTTATGACATTTGTGTTTGTATATTTGACCAAAAAATGAACCAATATGGAGAAGAGATTGCGTACTGGACCCCCACCGTTTAGCGGCAAAAAACATACAGTAACTTCACGTCCTCCGAGGTGAAGTGTGTTATAGTGTGTTATTGCTCCAGACTTGCGCTATCCTGCGTTCATAGTGGTCAACACTGTGGCTGCTGCAGTGGCTCTGGTTTTTGGAAATGAGCTTTAGCGGTGTGTTGAGTGGGCTACACCGTCCCCCGTAAAAAGGGACATTCTTGTAGTTTACTGTTGTTAATGTTGTTGTTGTGTTACTCTATGGTGTGTGTGTGTTATTTGTGTTATTGTGTGTCGGGGAGTGGACAGAGGCGGCGCAGGAATGTTTTGGTGCTACAGGGGGGCTAAGTGAAGGGGGTGTTTTACCTATGGTTGCAACAGTGTCATACGGCAGGCCTTTGGGCTCAAAACCTGTCGGAATCTCCGTGTTGACGCTTATGACATAATTTCGTGTTAACATGCAAAATATTATGAAAGGCCATTGGGCACAAAACGTTTAAACATGCACGTTAACATGTTAATAAAATTTTGCACGTTAACAAGTCAAATTTAGTTGTGATAACGTAACAAAAAAAAAAAAACATGTTGGCTTCTCCTTAAAGGGGATGTTACTCTTACGTCATTTACCCTGTCTGATGAGGTCGGCTCTGCCTAATAATCCAAATGAAGCAAAGGGGCTACGAACACATAGGCTTTATGTTTTGTTGTTGGTTGTAATGTGTGCAGTAATTTCTATTATGAATATTTATGTATGTCCGGATTTGAGGCATCCTATTGGGAAAGACCTTAAAAAAACGTGTAAACGTTTTTTTTTTAGTTACGTTATCACAACTAAATTTTATGTGTTAACGCAGAAAATTTTATTAACGTGTTAATGTGCATGTTTAAACATGTTTTGAGCCCAAAGGCCTTCCATAGATATTTATTGTGCTAACACGTTTTAACATTACAAATATTTATGTGTTAACAGAGTATTTCGCAAACATGTAACATTAGGCTAGCTAGCTACATAACTCAGCTCACTGTTGGAGCTCAGCTAGCTTGTTAGCTTCAGTGTCAGCTGGTTTCGAGTTTCCGAAAATGACTGAGGAGAGTCTGAAGTAGTGAAACAGTCGTAATTAAAGAGCTGCCAAGGTGACAGATTCCCGCAGGTGTTGTAGGACATCTAACTTTTACTACAACTAACGCTATATGCAGTTAGCAGGTCTGCAAGGCCTCTGAGTGGACCAAGGCTTTAACTTCATACAAACCAAACTCTCTGTACCTCCTACCCATGGTGCCTAGCTCAGAAACCAACGCTCGCAAATCGTTCAAGATAATTTTATAGCTTAACTTTTTTTTTTTGATTTTATACCAAAAAATCGGAATGTTTTCTGACAGTGCCGGGCTTGTGCAGGGCACATGCATGAACCAGTATAGAAGAGCCATGATAACGTAGACAGCCTAGAAGTTGGAAGAATTATTGAGGTGGGTAGTGGCAATGTCTCTTTAGTGTTCACCTACAATACACACAGACTCCACCAGGATAAAACCAGCAGAGCTGCAGGGCTGTGACCTAACAGGTACTTATCAGGTTCAATCAAGTTCACATAACAAACAAACCACCTGCAGAAACACGTTTTGGTTATGAAAAATGCAGATGTCTTCGGCAGATAAACACAGGTTTTGTCATGGGGTGTTGGCTGATTAGATCACTGATCCAGGATCATCTCACCAGTTCGTATAAGTCTATTCAGTGTAGTATAACAGGTTCAAACTGACACCAGAACAGCTTTATCAATCTGACACTGGATAAATGTGGGTCATGGTTTAATATCAAACCAGTTTGAGTAGCTTTGTAACTGAGTAACGTCTGGCAGCAACAGGGAACCAAGTTCCTTCAGTAGTCAGTTTATTGTTTTTAATGGCTGAACATGTGTTGTTACTTAGCTAAGTTCTATAAGTTCTCAAGTTCTGGTGACTATAAGAAGCCAACCGGTCCCAAAAGAGGGCTTATCTTGTTAAATGTTGCGTTGGTTTAACAAAGATAGCTACGTGTATTGTTCCAGGTTTTGGTTTACTGTTTACTGATATAGATAGCTGGTTTTAACATAGTAGTTGGCTAAAAGAGTTTTCCGATTAGATTCAGATAAGACAGAACCATGTAGCTAGTTACTTTTTTAAAATATAGGCTATATAGCTAGTTTAGCTTGCTGTTATAGTTTAGTTAGGCTAGCTTGTTAGCCTTATTGCAGTCTAGCATAAAGTTCTCGAAGATGACCAAAAGAAGTCTGAAGTATAGAGACAATTAAGTTGAACAACTGCCAGAGTGACAGATTCACATTTATACAACAGGACAACTATCTGAGTTTTACTATAACTGTTAACAGCTGCTACAGTGTGAGGCTTTTTCCGGCCTGCGTTTGGACCAAGGCTGCTAAGGCTTTAACTTTACCCAAACGAAACTCTACGTACCTCCTACTCATGGCTGTAGTTCAGAAACGATGGCTCATAAAATGTTTATAGCTGTGTTAGCTATATTGTAAAAATATCAAAATGTTTGCCGAAAGTACCTGGTTGAAACTGGACACATGTGCAAACTATCGTAAAAGTAACAAGTCACATCCCAAACAGTCACTCCAAACTTCCTGCTACCCCGCCTCGCTCCGTATATATATATATATATATATATATATAAAGCTACGTTGATTCCATATTCTCCATCTTGACTCCAGGCTTTAGGCTTTTTACTTCATATTTCTATTTCATTTTTCTGTTTTTATAAGTTATAAAAAGATAAAAATATATCCTTTTTTCCTGGGAAAGTGAATATAATGAACTTTTAAAACTCATTTAATGTACACAATTGAACCACATCACTGTACTTTTGAGGATGTATTTACATTGTTTATTCCTTGGTGAACAAAGGTGTATTTATTCAGCACCTCATTTTTGACAGGATACAACAGACAGTTCTGTTAATGTTTACCTTAAAATGAATAATACTTAACAAGTAAATATATGGCCATGTATGGAATGAAGTTACTCCATATGAACACCAATACAGAGCATTCACTCCTTCTCCTATGGCTGTCTTCGTTTGTGTTCACTGTAGCTTCACATCACTCACTTATTGCAATTTCTTGAGTTGTAACAGAAGTGCAGTTGCTGTGGTTGGAGCAGTGTACAGCAGTGCTTAGCCAACCAGCTGAACTAGCAGCTACCTCTGCTGTTTTTATGTGTACCAGCATTATGTGATTATTAGGTAGCTATGCTACAAAGCACATATGAATCAGCCTAACTTGATTTCATCAGTCTGACCTCCACCTACTGTTATACATAAGCATACTTAGAGACAAATGACTGAACGAAAGAGTGAAGGTGTAAAATGAGTTAATGTTTATAAACATGGTCAGTACTTTATTCAACTTGAATAAAGTGATGTCCTCATAGGGAAAGAAATAGTTTTGCAAAACATGAAATTTCTACTTTTCACGTTCATCAGCCAGCTCGTTTGTTTCAGCGCTGGAGCTACAAGGCTAACAAAGTAGGTGCTCATTGTCTTTTCTCAAGTCTTTTCCATAAATATCTGCCCAAAACTTCTCTCAAACTGCGTCCAGGTCTTTATTAAGGTCACTCAGACTTATGTAATATTAAAAATAAACAAAAGTGCAGTGTGTAATTGAAAGCTGTGGGCAGCCATTTAGACAACAGGTGTTCTGCAAATTCCGCCTGTTAATCTTAAATTGAATATTGCTGTTGTCAGAAGAAAACCTCGTATTTCCATTTTTGTTTTTCAGTTTTTGACAAAATTTGAAAATGTCTGTTACCCTTTACAATGTCTGTAAACTTCATGATGAATGGACTAAAAGAAATGACCTAAAATGACTTTAGACGTCTTGTTCCATTGACTTACATTAAAAGTAAAGAAGGTTTTTTTCCTTCTCCTGTAAAGTTACCACTTTGGAGATACAAGGTTATATATATATTTAAAAAATAAAAACAACAAGTTTTTTAGTTGTTTCATTTGAAACGTATACAGTAAGGCCTAAACCACATTGACAAGTCTTCATGACCTGGATGAGAATAAACTGTATATATGGAAAGTTCTGGATGACTGTTGACGTCTAGAGGTTGTTAGCAACGTTACATAGAAGCTAAATTTGGGCACCAACCGTGTTGCCTGATCACCTACACCTTGGTTAAATGGACATTTGTGTGAATTTTAGTGCAAGACGAAAGTTTAGCCTGTTAAGTTTCTAGAATTTATAATAAAAGTTTTGTGAAATTTATTTCACTCTGGTTGCACGGTGGAAGTAGAGGAGTATTTGCAGGCAGGTGACGTAAACTAACCACACTCCTGAGGCAGAACAAACCTTAGCTACATGTTATCAAAGACAAAAGAACTGGGTGAAAAGTGGGTAGAGTGTGTCTACAGCACAGGGCTGAGCTGGGTAAAGTCCACGGCGGTGAAAGTGCTGCTCCTGCAGCCGGTCAGTACTTCTGTCCGTATTGTCACTGTGTACTGATACTGCAAAAGTGGAGAGAAAAGACAGTGAAGGCCCAATTTAGACTTTTACATGAGGACTACACTGAACAGTTGCCAGTGAAAACTGGAATGATAGTTGATATAAATATCGCTGTTGTCAGACTAAAACCTTGTATTTCCAAAATGGTAACTTTACAGGAGAAGGAAAAAACCTACTTTACTTTTAATACAAGTCAGTGGAATCAGAATTTTTTCCAAGTCATTTTGGGTTGTTCCTTTTGGTCCATTGATCATGAAATTTATGTACAATATAGACAACAGATGTTTTCAGATTATGTCAAAAACTGAAAAATACAAGGTTTTCTTTCTTCTACAACACTACAGCACAGAATATTCTCAGTGGATGATTCTTATACAAACAAGTTTTGTCCTTAATAAGTGTTGCAAACAGTTTGTGGTCTTCTTCTCTTCCATGTAGGATGTTAAACGTACCTCAGAATCTCCAGGATGCCTTTTTCTGTGGTTACAAACTTGCATCAACCCTGAAACCACAGAAAGAGAGTTCTAATCAAGCAAGCAGAAATAAGGCCTAGTAAGGCCTCGTCCACCACACGCATACCCAGGGAAATAAACCTAAAGCATTTACTCACCGACACAGCAACTGAATGAAAGCGGGTAGGAGTCAGTTGGCATATTTTACTACTGTCTGTAATAGTGCATTCATACCAGCTAAGCTTCAGAGAGTGGAATAATAAACTCACCGATGGCCACAGCCAGCAAAATGCAGCACAACATAGCAGACGTGATGACCAGCAATGGCATCTCATGATGTGTCCACTGGGGCGTCTGTTGTGTTGTGTGAGGTGGGGGATTGGTTGGTTCTATGAAAGCAAAATTACACCTTACCAAAAGTCTACCTCCAGTTTACTTTGGGTAAATATAATATCACTGATAGGAGTTCTGAATTCTGGGTATTCACTATTTCATCCAATTTCAAAGCGCCATATTTTTACAACCGTGAGGCATCTAGGAACCAATCACATACCAATTGAAAGAGGGGGACATAGAGTTTCTGACTGTCACCAGATGATGGCTCCCTTCAGTCTGAGAGGAGATGTGACCCCTGGGCAGAAAGCGTTCTGCGTTCTCCACTTCAATAAGAGTAAATCCGTCATAACTGTGCAGTGTGATTTTCGTGGGCAGTGAAGCTCCAACAGCTCCACAGGTTCCACAACACTGAATGTTCTTCGAAATTGCACTGAAGGAGCCGTGAGTGCAGCGACACCCGACATGCTCAATGGAGTGTGGGATGAATTTGACTATTGCTACGTTCACACTATAAGCCTTGTTGCTCAAATCTGATTTTTCGCTCAAATCTGATCTCTCTGACAGGATGGTTCACACTCGTTTAGGTAAGTGATTGAAATCTGTCATTAATGTGATGAACCCGCGTCCTGAAATGACCCTCATGCGCTCATTCTACTCAGTAACGTCATGTGAATGAATCACGTTCATCATCAGCACAAACTAACGAGCAGAACGAGCTTCGCTGAGAAGGTAATTAACTCTGATCAGCTCTCAGCTTCATTATTAGAGTGAGACGAAGGAGAAAAGGGTGAGATATGTTGCTTTTCCACCGTTTACAGGCTTTAGCTTCTGTTCAGCGCTGCTGCCATGGTAACGCTGAATGATGGCCACGCGCAGTGAAAAAAAAAAACACATGAATTCCGATCTGAGTGTCACATTAAGGTCGCATGGCCATGAATCGGATACGTATCTGATCTAGGACCACATATGAAAGTGGCTCAGGTCGGACTTGAAAAGATCAGATTCACGTGTCCAACCAGCCCTGAGAGCATCAGATCTGAGTCACTTTAGGGCAAAAAAACGGATTTGTGACACTTCAGCCTGGTAATGTGAACGAAGCCTATGGTGTTGATGTTGTCTGTACAGCTGGAGGAGGTTCATATTAATCACTTGTAAAATTACATAATAAACTTTATGCTCATTTAAACCATTTACAGTTTACTGTATTTTTCTGTAATGATTTACAAGTGAAATAAATCATTTTGAAATCGGATGAATCTTTTTTAATCACCCAGTACTTTGGCCAAAATAACTAATATAACCATGGCTACGTCTGGTGTAAATATGCCTACTTGCATTCTGCAGTGATGCCACAGCGGTCTTGAGCAAGATATTCTGGTTTAAAGGCTTTGAAAACCCCATTCTGATTATGTGTCTTGAAGTTGGTAGGAAATTTTAAATAAAAGGACAGCTCTGTTTTTCCCAGCTGACACTAGAAGATAGCTAACGTTAGCCAATTAGCAACTGTGTGACTGTGGTAATGGTCTTCAAATCATCACTACAATGGAGAGAACAGATTTTTCATCAGATGAGGAGGACAACAAGCTAAGAGCTAATGTTAGCAAGCTACTTAGCTGTCTAGATATCTCAGTTTGGCTTTTTTGTCTGTCTGAAAGGGTAAAAAATGAGTAAAAAAGATGAGTAAAGATTGACTCGCCAAGAAGTTACACCGATGCTAGCGATATAAAACTGTGGATTCTGTCAAACTTATGAGGCTGAGGGATACAATGTTGAGCTACAGACTACTGCCATAGATAAACATTCCTAGATGCCCTGTTGTCTGTTGTTCTCTATGTGAGTTGGAGTTGGATGTTGGAGAGGTCAAGATCCGCTTGTGAACAAATTCACTTGTATTAAGAGACGAAGAGTCTCAGGATTAAATCAGCCACAACTTCCTTATTACTCAACTGATTTCCACCAAATCTGTTTAGTTATAATCCTCAGACACAGATTAATCTAGGCTGCTCTGCTCTCGGGAGCTTTTATTACTTTAATAACTGATCGTGATAATTAGCCGTCCAGACCAGCAGGAAAGTATTCAGTCTGTACCTGACATTAAAAACCGAGTTTAGTGTGAGAAAAAACACAAACTCACACATCAGCAGATCCATCAATGTGTGAATCACTTCTAATCTTAATACATAAAAAAAAAACACAGTAAGAAGGACGAAGCTACAGTTAGCTTCTTATTTGCCAGTTTCTTGTTCGAATTTTCCCGTTCCACCTTAAATGGTGTAGCCATTACTTTCTGGTACCTGAAGCTGCACCATTTAAGGTGGAATGGGAAAATCGAACAAGAAGCTGGCGAATAAGAAGCTAACTTCAGCTTCGTGTAAGAAGGTGCTAACATTAATCTATTATGAACATCTACACGGATTAATTAATGCTATAACTTACCCAGCTACACAGCTTTAACCACCACTGTAAATAAATAACTACTACATAAAGTTAAGATCCTGAATAGACTATGAAATGAAATAAGCTTAATATAAAACCAGAGGAAAAACAATCACATCAACAGGTTCTCTGTGCTTCACCAACCACACGACCATATCTACATAAACACCACACAAACAATACACATCACACAGACATGAGTGTGGATCACTGCGTTCCCTCCGTTACATAATCCTATCCCACTTTCTGAGTCAATATTCTTGAAATAGTGTAATTTTGGACAGTATCTTTCTTAAACTGCCGCTCTGTAATGGTACTGAATGCAGTCCAGCAGCAATGTTGACCGCCCCAAAATGGCAGAATGCCCCTTTAATGCAGATACAATGGCATGTGTGAAACAATTTACATTAAATTTTGCAAGAAGGGTTTAATATAATGAGCATGTACAGGTAAAGGAGAACTTACCCATGATGTACAGCCTGATGCCCTTTCTGAACATTAGATCACCTGTTTCTACACAGTAGAATATTCCTAATTCATTCTTTGTTATATTCTGAATGGCCAAATGAAGCTTTTCTTGTAAGGAATACTTCACTTCGAAAGTATGATTGTAGAAATAGGGAACTGAGTTTCTATAAAATGACCGTAAGATGGGTTTCGGTGGACTTGGATACTGTTGTATGAACCAGTAAATCTCTTTTACAGCCAGAAGGTCACAGTTTAAGGACACATTTTGTCCCAAGTCAACCAGCATGTCTGTTAAATTATGAGCTGGTTGACACCACACGAAGAGACCTGGGGAGAAAATACACACAAATAAATAACAGTAATTACAAACCGAATGTGAAATAAAAATAAAAAGTGTAGTTTTTTCTGCTCATTGTTGTGGCAAAGTCTGACATAACATGATTGAGTTTCATTTTTGAAAAGACCAGCCCACTGCAGTCGATTTGTTGACGAATGTCCTTGTACAGAATTGTGCACATTTATCTATTTATCAAGACCACCCCCCCTTCAAAAAGAAGGCCTACCACTTTCCACTACTTCACCCAACCTCATGAAATCAAGTTTGATGAATAAAAGCAGCAATAGTCTGATCAAAATGATTACAGGAGTCACAAAAATCAAGAAGTATCTGCACTCATGGTTCACAGGCTTTAAAATATATTGTTGTTGTCGGAAGAAAACCTTGTATCTCCAAAATGGTAACTTTACAGGAGAAGGAAAAAACATACTTTACTTTTAATGTAAGTCAATGGAACCAGACGTCTTTCCAAGTCATTTTTGGCCATTTCTTTTGGTCCATTCATCATGACAATTTACACACAATGTAAAGAACAACAGACATTTTCAAATTATGTCAAAAACTGAAAAATTACAAAAATGGAGATACAAGGTTTTCTTCTGACACCAACGATATTTTAAATATTTAACAAAAAACAGCAGTTGGTAAAGTTTTGCTGGAGGCTTCATCGGGTAAGTCACAATACGTGTCCTCATAGACTATTGACTATTGCATCATAGTCATTTCAGTGGAGAGCTTTGCTGGATCTATGCGGTACAATCTCACCATGCGGCAAAAAAGTTCAGTAGATTCTATTATGCAAATGAGTCTAGCTGCTCATTGCATTTGGCCAAGCAAATAAAGCAAGACTGGTCTTCGTCATAAACGCCACAGACATTAAACTGCAGTAGAGAAGGACAACAACGAGTCTCTCGTGTAAATCCACAGCAGTTTTCACAATAATGAAAATTCCTTCTTTGACCTCAAGTTGAAGAGGGCGTAATTGGCCTTGCTCTTTCAGGGGGGGTGGGATGGTCTCCTCTCTACCCTTTTCACTCAAAACGATCCTAGCCAATGTGGCTGTATTTGGCTGACGTAACAGAATTAGCAGTTTGCGTTAATGTTACATTAGCAGCAGTTCAAAAGAGTGGTGGCACTTCAGGTGTCGCAGAAGAAGCACATGCTAGTCTTCACCCTCCCAGCTTGGTAGCATCGTCTGATAAAGGGAAACTTAGCTAGAGGGAGGACTAAGGCTTTGTTCACACAGCAGGTAAAAGTGGCCCAAATCCGATCTTTTTCTTCATATGTGACACAGATGTGTGTCTGAGTGTCAGTGTGAACAGATAAACACACTGAATCTGACATTTTTAATTCTGATTTGAGACGCTTTCATATGTGATACTGAAATCCGATATGTATTCGATCTGTGGCGATGAGACTCAGTCTGAACAGACAGACCGGAATTCATGCGATTTTTATGTCAATCCAACTTGACACTCGTCATAATTTTGCGCTGCTGAGACTCATAAACACTTAGACTGATATTTCTGTACAAAATTTATTATATACTCATCCAAGTATATAAGAGATTTCTAAAGAAATGGCTGAACGCGGCCGCAGGAGAGCGAGGCTGCAGCGTCAAAGAACAGTTAAAAGTCTGAAAGCAAAGTTTAAAGAATCTGAGGTCACGAACCAAAGAAGTGACCGCGCCCTTTTTACGGTGAGCTGAACACATTCTGGGTGATGAGCCCAGCTGTCAGTCAGTGAAGCTTCATGATGGCTCCTGTGATGCTGGTGAAGATGAAGCTGATCCTCCGGGAGCGACTGGCGTTCGCTGGCAGTCGTGATTGTTTACCTCTGGATGAGCCCTGATGCTCTGTTGTTTTCCTCATGCGGGGCAGTTTAGGAGCTGATCTGTTCAGACTATGTTGCATACAGATCACATTTAAAAGATAATGTGAACAGCCAAACCAAAAAATCTGATTTGGTAAGAAAATCAGATTTGGGCCACTTTTACCTGCTGTGTGAACATAACCTAAAACTAAAAAAAAATATACATTTTAAAATCCTGAACGCTACCTACCTTTTTATATATGATTTTGTCTTTTTGTTCTTTGGCCCTAAGACAAAACAGTTGGACACCCCTGCTCTAAAGCCTAGCTCACCCAGACGCTCGCAAAGAGCTAAAAGCAAAAAGAAAAGACAGAAATCACAGGAAATGATAAGAAGCGGCTGTTTGTTCTAGTGCTCACATGAGCACTTATGTAATCAAGTCTTTAACTAGTTGTGAAACGGCACAGTTGGGTTGATGAAATGCGAATCGTGACCTTTTCCTGTGCTTTTCACACTGATCAGACTCGTTCTGCTTTTCTTCAACCATGAATATTGGGAGGTGGGGATTCTGGTAGCCTGTAATGACTATGAAGTGCAAACAGAACTGGATTCAACACATTTTCAAAGCCTTCACCAAGACTGAAGGTAAGACAGGTAAACCCAGGTTCATAAAATGAAGCACAAAAAGAGAATGAAGTGATGAAATTTGACCCACTTTTTTTCCTTTTTGTCTCAGATTGTGATAAAAATGTCAAATCGTTCAGCCTTTATCTTCTCCAGTGCGCTTGCTAAGCCGTTTGAGATGAGTTTTCATTGGAAAGCAGCAGCACTGTCACTTCCGTGAAAAGACGAAAGAAGGAAAAATTAAGTTGTACTCACAAACGTAGAGTTCCACAGTTTTCATATTCCTGTGAGGTAGAGATAAGGACTGTGTCTTTAAGAGCAAACTGGCTAAATCTGCTTCTAAAAAAAACAGATCTATTGCTAAGTTTCAAAGGTAGGACTGAATCTTAGCAAGAATGTGGTCAGTTTTTACTTCCCCTATAACACCTAGCTTGGTGTCACCTCTCACGGGCCGTGCACAGGAAATGCTTCGGCCAATGCTTAATACTAGTTAAAGAAACAGACAAAAGTTCTTTGATTATTTTGCAGACCTGGTGAAGGTGCAACACCATTTGACTGTTTACAACAACAGGTTATAGCATCAGCCTTGGGTAGGATACTTATAAATGGTTTACTCAGCATTAGGAAAGCGAAACAGAGAGTGGATATCCTTCAATCCTGAATTATATTTAAAACTATAACAGAATCCACCTGTTTATAGCGGCAAAGGTGCCATCGTGTCAGAGGCTACGTTGACATTACAAGCCTTGTTGCTAAAATCTGATTTTTTGCTCAAATCCGATCTCTCTGGCACGATGGTTCACACTCGTTTAGGTAAGTGACTCAAATCTGTCATTGATGTGACGAACCGGCCTGAAATGACCCTCATGCGCACATCCTACTCAGTAACGTCACGTGAATGAATCGCGTTCATCATCAGCACAAACTAACGAGCAGAACGAGCTTCGCTGAGAAGATAATTATTGTAAGTTGTACTGACTCCACACACCCCGTCTCGTCTCCAGGCTTTTTATCTTATTGTTCTGTTTTAAAACCTTCGGTTATCAGACCTTAAAACCACTGTTGTACCTTTGAGGGAACGTTTACACTGTTTGTGCTTTGATGAACAAAAAATGTACCTGAACAGAACCTTTATTTCTAACAGGGTAACTGGTTTCAGTCTGGTTTCAACTGATCATGTGATCTCCTGTTGTGTTGGAATGAAAACCTGCGGCTGCCCTTTGAAGATGAAACTGGACACCCCTGTCCTAAGAGGAGGGTCACTAAAGGTTGAAGAAGGCCAGGTGAATGGTTTAAACAGCACTTGCCTGAGATGTAACCTGGTGTCATTGCTGAACTGCAGCAGTGTGTAAAGACCTACATCTCTGCTGTAAGTGTTCTGTATGCGCAGCCATTACAGACCACAGTGTATCTTGGTTTGAGGCTGATGTTGAAACAGAAAGCTTGCAAAGAAGCGCTAAAGAAAGCCCACAGATGACATCCTCTCTTCAAGAATAATGTTTCTCAATGTAAAATAGCAAAGAACCTTTGCTTTTCATCATCTACGGTACAGAATATCATTAAAAGACTTTTTTGGAATGTGTTACATGAAATTCTATCCTGAAATATTTTTACACAGTGGCCTTTTTTTATTATAACACCGTTTTACATCCTAAACTGCAAATTAGATATCATGGTTCAATAAAACTGTCATGACAGTCAAAATTTGAAGTAGAAAACAAAAAAAAACAAAAAAAACAAAAACAAACATGATCCTATCTGAGCTTGATCACCTTACATACTAGCATGTTTGTATTATTGAGTGGTTTGAGCTAAAGCACAATTCAGATGTTATTCAGTCAGTGTGGGACAACAAAGAGATCTTATCTAGCTTTGATCTGAGAGACAGTAGATCTGCAGATCCAGACTAACCGGATACCAGTTGTGGTCAAATGTGAGCACTAACTCATGACTGCACGACAAACACAGTCAACAGATTATCAGAGCGTGAAAACAACGGTAACCCGACAGGAAATTCAGCTTTCAGAAGATGAGCGGCACTAACTTCCTCCGACCAGAGTGCACATGCTGTTCTACATTTATGTTTGGAGCAACAAGAACAAGCGTCTCACGCTGCTGGCTGAACTGCGCTGCTCAAGGTTCGTACATTTTACTATCAAATTAATCTCTTTTTCCAACAAGTTAGTGATCAGAGTGTAGATCAGTGATCTTTGCTGTACTTTTCACTCTCTGTCTGTTACAGTTACAGTAAAAAATACAGGACACATAAACTACACTTTTATGTTTATCAGTTTATCGAAGTACAGAGTAGTGAAACTTCGCTTTGTATCTGTTATCTCTGCTACAGATGAATGAATCAGCCATTTATTTTAAACTGTATCTTCACAATACAGAGCATTTTTACAACTTTTGAAAGCATGTAGTATTGAAACTCTGCTTTGCCTTTGTTTGCTCTCTTTTAGGCAGATCTTGTGTGATCATATTGTTTGATTTGACAAGTTTACGTTCACTAAAGTTAACTTCCATGCAGAGATGGGCGATATGGCAAAAACAGAATATTGCGATACGTTTTCTTGATACAATTTCTCACAATGTGCAACGATATATATGTGTATATCTGACATCCGATAGGTTGGAAGAGACAAAATAGTGCCACATTAAAAATACTAATAAAAACTATAAATACAACGCATACTGTTCTGTACTCAACCCAAATTAAACAGGACTAATGAGGCTCTCTTTGTTCACACATGCAGTTGGGAAGTGTTTCTGAGTTCTGATGATACCCACGATATACTCACAAAAGCATATTATGCCACATTTTCATGTAATTTATCACGATAACGATAAATATTGTCAGATTGCCCAGCCATACTGAGAATTTAATGATCTGTAAACTCATTTTCGATGACATTTTATATCTTAAATAAATAGGCTTTATGTTGTGTTGCCATACTTTGTCATGAATACCAGGGGTAGAACAGTACAATCAGCCCGTGATTTGGTATTCTCACGATAATTTCAACAAAAATCATATTATGAAGAATGATTAGTTTAATGAATGCTGTTTCAGCTTCCTAATGACACTTGCCAGGAGCTGGCAGGTGTTAAGTGGTGCTGACTGAGAACTTTGGTGTGCAAACATTGACATCCATTCTCCGCACTGTCACAGCTTTGCATTATGATATCACAATGCATTATATCCCTATGAAATAGTACATATAATAAAAACACTGGAGATCTTAGTTCACTGGAGGCAATAAAGTAGCACAAAGCTTCTTCAATATTCAGTAATGACATAAAATAATTCAGAATTCATAAGGTTGGGCCATCATCGTACTGGACGCTCTCTAAAAGTTACCTAAGATTATCTTCTTACTACAATAACCCTCGATGTTTAGAGCAGATCACTGCTGTCGGATCAAAACCTTGTGTCTCCAAAATGGTAACTTTACAGGAGAAGGAAAAAACACTTTACTTTTATTGTAAGTCAATGGAACCAGACTTTTTACAGTCATTTTGGATCACTTCTTTTAGTCCATTCATCATGAAATTTGCAGACAATGTAAAGGACAACAGGCATTTTCAAATAATGTCAAAAACTGAAAAACTGGAAAAATGGAGATATGAGGTTTTCTTTCAACAGCAGAGATATATTTATGGCCTCTTTCTGAACTTCAGCACCTTCTTTTTCTTTAAAGAACGCAGCCACAACAAACAGTTTTCTCTTCAATCGACATTTCCTCTGTTGTGTGCAGGAAATCAGCCACAAAACACACGCAGGTCACACAAAGCTTTATTCTGAAATGATCAGCGATGCGGTCTGTACATCTTCAGATCAAGCATTTGTTCCATTTCGTTCAGTATGTTCATCGTTTTATTTAGTGCAAAGCTAAAGGCCAGAGCGCACCAAGCGGACAGACACCAACAAACAGCACGAGGACTGTTTGTTTGGTGTGCCATCCCTGAGTGCTGGGAGAATCCAGAATGTTCTCTCTTCTTTCATTCTGGTTCATCAATTCTTTTTATAAACAATGTAAAGTCGGCTGCAAACATTACACTGTCTGTTCTGTGTGCTCTGGCCTTTAAGAAAGAATGGTCACAAATACAGACGCACAGCGAGTTCTTTGGTTTGGATCAAAACATACAGTCCTCAAATGGCAAACATGTCCAGCCTTAGTTACTGTCAACTATAACAAAAATTCTGCTGAGACTTCTGCTTAAGGAAAGTGGTTTAGAGATGTTATCCTTATTATGAAAGGTTACCTCAGCGACTTTCAAGCGGAGTGAGTCATTTTTCCTTCATTTGCGTAGCAAAGCTTTGATTCTTCACTGTATAAGGTTATATAATATATAATGTAGTATAATATACATTTTCTTAAATTTCAAGAGACTTTGTTTTTGAATTTTCAGAGAAATATGAGCGACTGGGTTTTCATCGTTTTTGTTTTTTAAATACCTCAAAAATGTGCACACACAGATCACCATGCCTAAAACCTTCTAGCACAAGAACATATCGTCAACTAGACAGTAGAACAAAATAAGACAGTCTCCAAAATAGTAACTTTATAGGAGAAGGCAAAAACGTTCCTAACTTTTAATGTAATTTAATGTAAAAATGATTTTATTTGAAGCCATTTTGGAGCATTTCTATTGGTCCAATCATCATGAAATTTTCACATGATATAAAGGGCAGCTGCCAGGTTCAAATGACGTAGAAGAATAAGAATCGTCAAAATGGAGATATATGTTTTTCTTTGGACAGCGACGACGTAAGAATAAGAATATATCACTGCTCCATTTTTGCCGTTTTTTATTTTTTGACATTATTTGAAAATGACTGTTACCCTTAACATTATATGTAAATTTCATGATGAATGAACCAAAGTAAACAGCCCAAAATGACTTGGAAAAAATTCTGGTTCCATTGAATTACATTAAGAGTACAGTAGATTTTTTCCTTCTCCTGTAAAGTTACCATTTTGGAGATACGAGGTTTTGTTCCGACAGCAGCGAAATGAAACATGAATACGTTTAATCAGCCAGCGTTTCATTTGTTTTCAAAACTTAACAATCTAACAATTACAATGAAGGAATGGACAATATTTCTGACATGTAACTGAATTAACACATTTGAAATAAAAAAAATTATTGTAATGCAACTTCAAATGATCAAAAATGGCTGAAATTTTGGATAGTGTTTTGTATGAACACACGTTTTGCCCAAACTTGATTACATTATATTCAAATAAACCAATGATAAACAATCTGAAAAGTGGCCAAATATTGTCTTCATAGGAACACATAGGAACTCTTTTACACATAAAGAATGAGAGGCTTGAATTAGTGATTGCACTGGTTCAATACCACATATTGGCATCAGGCTAATATCTGCAGAAATTGCTGGATAATATATCAGAGCCTTAAGTGCTTGACTGTAGTCCCTCAATTGAAAATAGCTCATTTTAAAAGTGTAAATAAAAAAATATATCTGATTGGTATCAGTATCAGGCGATACTTGAGGTTTCAATATATAGAGTGCACAAAAATAATACGTCCATTATTGGATTTCTGCAGTTATCAGAATGTAAACTGCAGACTCCAATTTCTTAAACCAGACTAAGGCCGTTATCAGACTTCAAGGAATCCAAAATAGAGACTTGGATTTTAGGTAGTAATCAAGTTTTTCAGCACATACACACCCACCAGCCACTTCATTCAGTACACCTCCTTGTTTCTACACTCACTGTCCACTTTATCAGCTCCACTGACTGTATAGTTTCACTCTGCAGTTCTACAGTTACAGACTGTAGTCCATCTGTTTCTCTGCATACTTTGTTACCCTGTTCTTCAGTGGTCAGGACCCCCATGGACCCTCACAGAGCAGGCACTATTTGGGTGGTGGGTCATTCTTAGTAGTGACACTGACGTTGTTGTGGTGGTAATGCTCATGGTTCACTCTGTTAAACACTACAGCTAGGTTTACCAGATAGGAGTGTATAATGCTCTGTGGTGGTCCTGTGGGGGTCCTGACCATTGAAGAACAGGGTAACAAAGTATGCAGAGAAACAGATGGACTACAGTCTGTAACTGTAGAACTACAGTGCTCCTATATGGTCAGTGGAGCTGATAAAATGACGACCTGATCACTTGGTTTCCAGTCCATTTTCGCACATCCTAACGCATCAGAGTGGCAGGTCAGTCAGGAGTACCTGAAATACCAAGATATCTTCAAAGTTGCAACTGAGGAACTGATGATGCATTCCAGTTTATATGTCCCTTTTGGAACAAACACAAATATATAAATAAATAGTTAAATAACAGTGCAAACAAAGTGTACACAAAAGAGCTCTGCAGTCTAATATTAGTGCAGCGATATATATGATGCTTTAAAATCAGTATTGGTTCTTCTAAGCCCTAATGCAGAAATTAAAACCCTTCATTAAAGCTGCTAAGGCTGAGCACAGCGGGGTGGAGACGTATTTATAAATCACTGCAAACTGGATGAGCTGATCTGAGAGCAGCACTGCTTTTAGAACACAGTGGCTATTCTAGACGTGCATTACTAAAAACAAACTATGTACACAGGAAAGAGTTCTGAAGTGTTAGTTTCCTCTGCGTTCTACAGCGATGTTGGTACGTAAAGCCTGCCTACATTATCATCATCATGCTCTCTGAAACCTGCCAGACTAACTGACCGCTACACTACCAAGGACACTGTACAATTTCTTACATTTCGCCAGAGATATGAGTTCAGCTTCGGCTTAACCAGGGCGGCAAATTAATTACTCAGTCCACCTCCCGGTGTCTGGGGAAAGCCAGTTTTACTAGCCATGTATCCTTTGCATCAGGGGCGTCCAAACTTTTTTCAAAAAGGGCCAGATTAAAATACCCGAGGGCCGACATATTATTCACAAATAATTCAAAATATAAGGTTTTCAAAATATCAGCACGCAGAATCTGGGCTTTCTGTGAGCTACTGTGTTTCCTATCACTGTATAAAAGATGCAGGGGCTTCTTTTACTGTTGGATTGTTCATTCAGAGCAGTTTGGATCAATAAGCGCTTGTAATAAATAAACTGTTTAAGAGTAAGAACGCAACATGTCTGATGTATTAATCATATTCAGGTGTTTAAATATAATTTGTGAGACAAACTAAACAAACATGTAGAAATGTTTGGTTTTGTTAGTTAATGTTCTTTACATATCAAATAAACGCAGCGTAGCCCCAGTGTAGTTTTTGTTCGACCTTATAGGGTTAATATTTACTGAACTACTGAATTTGCTCTGATAAGAACTTTTCCATCTCGCCAAAATCATCAGTTTTCAGTGTTAAGTTTGAGCTTTATGTCTGTAGTCTTGACTAAATGTCATTCACTAAATAAGACTGCAGGTCTGGTCAACTGTCACCATCAGGTAAAAGGAAGAACTGCAACGTACTGGCTGGCAGACCACTTATTAAACACCCATTGGGCCCTAAGGCCGGACTTTGGACACCCCTGCTTTACATAAACTCATTCTGCCCATCCAACAACAGTATTTTTAATGTCTTTTTGCTACCTTTCATTATATAATCTCCTTTTTATGCGTTCCATTTTGACTTCTGTTCAGTTTGGAACCAGTACTGGTATCAGCTGGTCTTTAAAAGAAGAATTCCATCGCTGTTTTAAAATTCCTACATAATTCAGTGTTTAACTTAGTCATTCAAAGTGGTTTGGAATTGTTCATTGTAGAGAAACTTTTTTGTAGAGAAGGTTTCTTTGCCAGGGTAGTGATGTATGTTTACAAATACAAATGTGCCCAATTTATTTACCATCCAGAATGAACAGAGAAAAAGTTTTTTTTTATGTAATTTTGGGAAATTGGGGAAAATTTTGAGAAAAAAAGAAAACCTTTCAGCATATTCGGAACCTTTTTATATAACAGCTTTTCGTGAGGGAGCTTTTCAGATGTCTGGTTTCCATCAGTGCTCTGAAGAGTTCCTCTAGAATGGCGCAGATCACACAAAACCTCTTTGAATGACTGAATTATACAGAAATTTTGTAAAACCAGTGGAATTTCTAGCTAAATTCTAGCTATTATACCCTAATTAGGCAGAACTATCAGTGGTAACTGAAAGAGTTAGCATTGTTTGAAATAGCCAGCATGTTTTCTCATTGGCTGATCAAGATGATCACTGATGATTATTACAGTTTATGGGGCTGTGCTTTTGTTGTTGTCGACTGCTGTTGAATATCTTTAGACAGGGCAGAACTGATGGATTTTAGAAGGTTAGTACAGTAAGCAGACGGCCATCTTACATCAAGTCTTAAATCTACCTGCCAGATGTAAACATCTGCACACATTTGGGAGGAGGCTGATGTTAATTTTCCACCCTGACCATAACCTTCTCGATAACCTGCTCTCATGAAAATATATTTGCATTTCCTTCAGAACTGTGCAGCTCCATTTGGTCACTCTCTTCAAATTAGCACTGCTTTTCCGATTACATAATCTAAGCTCATCAGTCAGTAAGCCAGCAGAGATGCATTCTGGTTGCATATTTTGTGTATAAGCTCACTACTGACTGGATGGCGTCAGTATAATATTATCCTCATTTTCACTATCATTCTCATTGTCTGTGAAACTAATCTACCTCTTCAAATGGTGCGGAGGTGTAACCAACGATAGTAGTTGACCCTGCCTGCGATCTGGCTCTTTATTCTAAATAAACAGTTTCCTGCTCAGCCGTTTCTTATACTAATAACAGGCTGGTGCTGATGTGCAGGAGAGACAGGGAGACTGAGCTTTTCTTTATGTGTGAAATCGATACGAATATATAATTCTAGCACCTCCTCACCGCCCCTCATTTTAACCCCACCGCTGCCAGTAAGTGTTTAAAGTGCAGTAAAACATGAAAAAACCTACTGGAATGCCAGACCTGTAGTGAGAGAATCACACAAAGTTCTATTGCAGAAAAACAGACTGATCTTTCTGAGCTGATCTGTGGTTTACTCCAATTTAACTGTAAATTTACTTTTTCAAAATTTAGCAAAGCATTCTGTAGACTTCCTGTTCCTCTTTTAACAGATATGCTAAACAATAAGTGGACAGGGTTGGCGTAAAGGATTGTACTTCAAACAGTACAGGTTTGCCTGCAAAGCTTATGCGCACAGCAGAGAGCATCCCAGCAGAAATGCAAAGAAAAGTAAAATATGGTCTGGTCTTCTTCTGACGTCGCTGTTTCTTGAGTTACTGTCCGTTGGTGGGACTGGACGATCTGTTAAACACACACAAAAAAAGAACAAGATGCAAAACAGTTTCACAAAACTAGTGAAAGAAACAGTGAATTTGCTTGTATTGTAAGTGTGTCGAGTCAGCATGTTTCCCACTTTTTTTCTTACAGGGAAGTTAAGTGAAAGTTATCTGTTTGTGGTGACTGACCACACGATGTAGAAACAGCAGACAGAAACAAAGTTAACTCTTGCACAAGAGTCATTCTACAGAAACGTCCATTTTTGTGTCCCTAGTGTTTACAGATATATTACACTTAAAAACATGTTAGGGTTATAATTTATTTATATTTTAAAATAAAACAATAAGTTATTTTAACAGTTACACCTTCTTGAGCCTCAATTTAGCAATATTGGTTTTTAAATCAATCATATGGAATTCCAAGCCCACAGAAGAGCTCATCCTCACAGTCATGTGGAAAGGCTGAGGCCACATTTTGAGGTAAAAACATGTTTTTCTGCTATTTTAACTGTAATAATCTATACATGACTATGAAATATATGAATTAAATGACAAAGAAAATCCAAATAAATATTATAAAACATATAATGAAAGTTGTGGTCTTCAGGAGTCGTGTCACTGGTGTTGCCACGTAACAAAAAATCTCTTATTTTGAAATTAAAGTCACACTGATGACATCACTTGACTTCCTTTTACCTGTTTTCTGAGGATCTATGAAGAAAAGCACATGGTGAGTCCACTGTGTCTTTCAGTTATCAGAGATTTTCTCATTTAGCTCATGATTTCATATGAAGCTTTTAGCTGAAGTCACTGGTGTGACCGACTTTATTCTGAGGTAATTGTGAAAAAATAGAATACAAACTAATTAAGTCCCATATTTTAGTGGATTTTCCATGATTGACAACATGTGGTTTGACGCTCTGTAGCAGTTATTGTGTAAAATGCATTTTTCGTTAAAAATGTCTCTGGTGTTACCTTTACTTTGTGTAACACCAATGATGATCAGTATTACCAGTGACTCCTATGGAGAGACAGAAAAGTGGATGTTTCAGTAAAATGACCCACAAGCAAATTCGGGCTATCTCTAATGGTCTCTCTAGAGTGTGTTCTTTTGCGACGTGTGTAGCTGGAGTTGCAGAACATGATCGTTACAGATCATCTGCAGAACGATACGGGAAATCAGGTGGATGTCTTGTTATTTTTTTCTGCACATTTTAATAGCGGGGCGACTCATTTCTTTCATTTCTTGAATTCAGTGAAATTGATGAATATGCGGTGCTTTAGAATAAAGTTTTAAAAGACATAGCAAGTTAATTATCAAGCCACATTTGTTTATGTCGTCATGAACCACTGCACTTTGAACATGAAGACAAAGATGTTATGCAGGGATTATGTGGCTGGATGGTTACCTTAACTGATGGTACTATTACAGTTGTCTGCAGAGGTCTGAATACCCCCTGCTCAGATTTGTTGATTTTCTAAGTATAAATAAGTTAATACATCTTTTACAGAGCACAAACTTAAATATGTAATACTAATTGTGCCATAACTTTTACACAGGCCATATGGCTGTATGTACTGTGGAAAATATCTGTTAGACTAGTTTTGCAAGTTGTACATTCTGGTCAGATAATTCTTTAAGTTTAGTTTGGTTTTGTTAAATATATCTTGCATATATTACACCATTTAGTGGATCTTTGGAAAATCAGTTATTTGGACTACTGTATTCATTTTCACGTGATGTACTGTGATTTACTATTTCTTTAAACAAGCTACTTTATAAATACACAAAAACATAGCATGTCTTTAAATTGTTATATTTTGGTTTAAGAACTGTATTTGCAGACCTGTTGCTCCAACTGAGTAGATACAGGTGGGCGATATGGCAAGAAACTATACTGCGAAACTTCAAGAAACTTTCACGATACACAATAGGTCACAGTAGTTAATTTTTCAGACATCTGATCAGTTAGAACAGAGAAAAAAGAACTGGTAGTGCTGCATTTTCAAAAATGCTTTCAAAAACTGTGAGTACAGTGATTTTTATTCAATATTTGGCATACCCTGTTGCATTAAATCCAGTTAAACAGGACTAAATTCACTTTTTTTTTATAACAAAAAAGCAGTTGGTCAGTGTTCTACAAGTACTGACGATGTATGTTCAGAAAAGCACACTGTATAATGATGTACTTTATCATAACAACAATATATACAGTCATATTGCCCATCCCTACCACTGAGTCACTGTAAACTAAACTTTAGATTCTATGGAGAACCACAGTAAAAAAAAAATGAAAGCACAAAAAGAGCAGAGAGAGGCTGCTGCTTGTTCTACAGCAAAATCACTGACTGGTAGCTGCAGACATGGATAAAAAATTAAATCTACTGAGCCTAGTCGAGTTTTGTTAAACGTTACGCCCAGGTCTACGGCTATGAGTAAGAAGTTCATGTGACTGCTGAGTACTGAAGCAGGCTGATGGTGAGAAAGTATCCAATTTCATGTATACATTGATATTCATTATCCTTTATTCACATACAGCACTATATTAGTGAGGGAGTAGGGATCCATTCACAGCCATAGTACTGTAGCTTCAACACTTTCACTGTTAGGGAGCCATGGAAAATCAAACTAGTGGGGTTTTACTAAAAAGGCTGGAGTGTTTCTTTAGCACAACCATTTCACCACTGAACACAATCTACTACCTCTGTCAATCATTAACAGCAGCAACGACCTTTCAGACTACAAACCTAAGTAATGTTTGAAGACAACTCATACGCACCTTTAACAGTCAGCTGCACTTTTGTTTGCGCGCTGATGTTAGGAATGAAGCAGGTGTACGTTCCTCCATCAGCCGTCGTCACATTCTTGAGTCTGATGGAGAAGTTTCCTTTTGTCCACTCAGCTGGAAAACCTTCAACTCTGTTTCTGAATGATGCTTCCTGCTCATCAAACGATGCTCTGCTGTTGATGATGTCGTACACAGTGCTGGTGTCTCTGAATCTCCAGAACACAGTGATTTCACCCTGCAGGGCCTTATCACTGTTTAAACATGGTAAGGTGATGGTTTCACCTACATAAGCTTGAATGTCCTGCAAGGACACTGAAAGAGAGACACCAAAACATACAAATATAAAAACAAAAGTGTCCAGGCACAGTCTGGCTTTTAGTTGTGCTGCTTATTTCTTATGAAACCTCAGTGAAGCTCTAGTCCATTAAATATCTGTTTATTGGGGTGTAAAATGTGCTCACCTTTCTGTATGAGCAGCAGGAACACTAAGGGCCAACAGCATCTGAGGGAAAAAGTCAGAAAACAAACAGAAGAGTCTGTGAACACATCACAAACCCCAACACGTCATAAAAAACTGCCCCTGCCACAGAACATACTGCGGTTCCTGCTATGACACAGCACGCTCAGACCCATCAGATGCAAACAGCCTGCAGAAACAGGTTCTGCATAGGCTGATGATAATAACCTCATTTTGTGGTAAACATGTCAGCATCTTCTGTATGCTGTTTGGTAGGGCTGGTAGTGATGAAAACACTGTTTATTATTATTTCCTTAGGCAGCATCTGTTAACAGGAGCCAAAGTTTAGCCACTACTAGTCATGGGATCATATTGTGTTCCTATGCGAAACTAGTTAGGCAGTTTCTCCTGGTTTAAACAGCCCTCAGGCAACGAACACTGACGGGACCATTATTACACAACTGGTTTCACAACCACGTTACAAAAGGTCAAACTACAGTGAAGGCCCAGCCAAGGCCGCTGAGCAGGGTTGCCACCTCAGCCCTTTAAAACTCCTGGATGCTCAATCAGTGGCTTGATTTCTTATTCAGTTCAGTGGATGGGTAGCATTTCTCACAATGCAGTCTGAGGTAGACAGACTGAATCTCAGTCATCACACTGAGGTCACCAGCAGTGCACCATTCCCAAACAACTGTCCCAACACTGAGGGCGATCTGAACTAATCTGATTCATTCTTTGTATACAAATAGTTTGGCTGGGAAAAAGGAAGCAGTTCAAACTTCACAAGAAAAGCCAACATATGAAAATAACTGGGACAAGCAAGCAAAAACCTGGATAATCCAGGGAACTCGGACAGGTGGCAGACCTACTTAAAGCTGTTATTTAACTACATATATCGGGGTAGGGGAACTGAGAAATGGAGTCCAGCACAGTTTGGTGAACATTCCAGCTAAACCTGGCTTCATCTGAGGAGTTTAATGATTTGTGTTTGAGCAGAAAAGTCACCAAACTGCAGGAATCCGGCCCTCCAGGACTGGAGTTCCCCCCGAAATATAACGCTAAGGTTGAGGTGTCCAGCTGGTCATGGTTGTGGTGGATATACAAAGGAAAAACACTTCAGTAGCCCAAAATGGATATTAAACATATTTTATACAATCTCGAGTTACGTGAACCTGATTTTCAGGGGTCAGTAGATGGCCTTGTTCGGGCTGCTGCAAATAAACAGCTATTTTGGTAGCTAACTAGGTTAGCTAACTAGGTTAGCTAGCTAATCTACGGAAGTTTCTCAGACTAGCCAGCTAACCGCCACAACACATTTTAAAGGGCGTGACCAACAGATTGGCTATTTGTGAAGGAAATAATATGTCGTTAAATGTAAATCCTGGTTTGTTTCGTTATAGTTAGCTAAAATTAGCTGCGTTTCCCTTATTTACTGTGGTTTTTGTGAATTCTGTTAGCTCCGCTGAGGGGAATTCACAAAACAAGGCCTGATAAATACAGATAAACCTATCTCACACGAAAACCTTGTTCTTTTACCTCATACAGGGTGCTTACCTCATTTTCTCCATGTCAAATGTGTAAATTTAAACACCTTATAGTGTATAAAACAAAAATGCTGTGGTCACCAAATAGTTATTCTCTCAAACTGTTATATGGCGCATGCGCAAAATACGTCACGGAAAGCCGGACACAGAAAAAATAGATAAATTCAAATAAAAATCTCAAAAGTATCATTTTTTTGTCTTTTTCTGTGATTAATAAATTGTGTCATTTATTATGTTTTCCTTCTTCTTCCAGAGCTGCTCCTGGCTGCCTATTTTGGGTGATGGACCACTCTCATCCTAGCAGTGACCCTGACGTGTTTAAACCCAGAGGAACCCTGCTGTTCTACACTTCGTCCAGCACCACAGAACCTGCCCTGACCACCCAAACAGTGTTATATATATATATATATATATAAGTTTTACACACATTTAACACACCTGTGTCCCAAACTGTGCAGTGGTAGATGCGCTACAGTCTGTAACTGTAACGTTGGTGGACCTAAAAGGTAGATGGAGCTCATAAAGTGGACAGGGAGGAAATACAAAGTAAAAGTCTCTAATAAACTGGGCGGTCAGTGTATGACGCGTATAGAATAGCAGAATGGAGAACGTCTTTGCTTAAGAACCGTCATCTAAAGGACGTATTGAGTATTAATGTCTCCTGGGCTGAACTAATGCGGACAGAAAGAAGGTCATGCAGCACAAAGACTGTAGAAATGTGAGTGTTCTCGTTAGTCTGAATAGAAAACAGTACTTTAGGCCCAAACACAACCTGAAGAACGTCATCTCCACTGGAGAGCAGTGTGACAGGGGTGAGGAACTGAGTCCAGCAGAGGTTCCCTGCTTTAGTACACCAGCTAAACCTGGCAATTAAGAGCTGAGTTGAATCAGGTGTGTTTGAGCAGGAAAATCACCAAACTGTGCAGAAATCTGTCCCTCCAGGACCAGAGATCCCAGTCAAAGAGTACTATTATTAAGTAAGAACTTGGATGTTTCTTATTTTAACTCATTATTTATTTTAAAGTGAGTTTTCTGGTAATATCAGGAGGTCAAACACATTAAATACCTCCAATGATTTAATGAAAATCTCCATTCCAGTCAATGGCTGACCTGAGCTTAAGCCCAACAGGCCTTTTTAAACTTCCCTAAAAAATCAGTGTGCTCATACTGTCTTACTGTTGTTTAAAGAGGAACTCCATCCAAGTTTTCCAAATTCCTGCACAATTAAAATGGTTAGGATGTAAACAGAGTCATTCAGAATGGTCTGGTGTGAAGTGCTCTGTTCTAGAGAAACAGAGTCAGAATAATTCACAGTGGTGGTGATAGGAACCAGACGTCTGAAGATTCGGCTGCCTTTACACATGCGAATTTAGTTGCTTGAAACTTGAAAACATGAAACTATCGTGCAACTTACTATCTCGCAACTTACTTGAAACTCAGCTGCAACATTGCATCTCAACTTCATGAAGCAGCCCATCAAAATGTTGATAATGCATCATGTGATCATGTCAAACAACATTTCAACGTTTCAAATGACTGATTCCACTGGATCAGTGGATGAGAGAATGAAACAGAAGGTGGTTTATTGAATCGTTGAAAATGGGATCCTCCTGATTAACTTAATGCAGACTTGGTCGTTGTTTATGTTGCCAGTTTCCTGAGACATGACAAACAAACAAGAGTTTCTTGAAGCTAACTCTTCTGTAACCAGCTCACTTAACTAGCCAACTAGCGCTAACAGCTGTTTATCATAATCTGCGTAATTAGATTTGAAGGAATGAACATTATTATAGAGAGAACAATCCAGCCTACAGAGAACAGACTACAAACTCAAATGTATAGTAAAGAACCATAGATAGATATAGAGATAGATTCCAGGTATGTAGGAATAGAAAAAGTACAAAAAAGTTACAAAGGCTGCAAATATGCAAATGTAGAAATGCGTCACAGATGACTTTCATGACGCAGTGTACTAAAAAGTTTGAGGTGCTAATTTGACTAACTGGTGGAGCACTCTAATGCGTGCACCTTCTTTTTTTGAATTGCTTCAAAACATGAAAGTTGCATGAACGTTTCACCATGTAAAGCCAGCCTTAAAGCTGCTTTGTAGAAAGTTATTACATTAAAAGGTTAAGAATTTGCTGCTTGATGCCTGAGATTTTGTTTGCCAGCTTTATTTCTTTACAAAAAGTTTTTTAATTCTAAAAAAAAGGACTGTTAAAGGACCATAATCAAGAAAATCAACCTTGGGTGGTACTCAAGCATGAGCATAGATGAAAAGGGCTTATACAGTGGTGTGCAAACATTTTGGCGCCCCAGGTCAAATTACATTTAGTTGATTTTCTACAGAGAACACAATGCTACATATTTTAATACACAGTCACTGCTTATGCCTTTTTTAGGGGAGAAGTGCATTTTATGACACATTTTACATTTTGATTTTTTCTGCAGAAGTGTGATCTCTGTAGAAGATGACTGAGGGTGCCCAAACTTTTGCACTGTATACATATTGAACTTAACCCTCTGTAAGCAACAGCTTACAAAGGAAAGTTGGAAAGTTCTGGAAAACAGAAGCAGGCACCCTGTAGCTTAAGAGACAGAGCAGAGAACAACTCAGATGAGCGCAAGACAAGAGAGCTGCCACACCTCAATATCCCACAGTTCTTCAACTGAATAAACACTGCAACAGAAAAGCACATGACTCATTCGGTAACACATATAAACAGGATTACTTACCGTATTTCAGTCTCCATCAACGGGGAAAACTCTAAAGCGCCTTTCCTGCAGCTCAGCTGAACCTTCCATGATATTTGGGTTATAATCTCATACTGTTAAACTGCCAATTCATTTATCTGCAAAGTCATAAAAGAAACTAGGCTACAATGTTTTGCATATTGATAAATATTGAATAAAGTCAGGATGTCTGAGCTGTGCTTCTGCCCCAAAAGTTGAAATAAAATCACTGAATCTGAAAATTTAAGGTCCTACACACCATTTATACTCAGATATTCTGTCATTTGATTGTTGATTTTAGGAAGAAAGCAGGTGTACTTTTCCCCCATAAGGCCTCTGCACATTGCTAAGTTTGAAGGAAATGTTCCCTTTTTCCTTTCCTCATCTAGAAGACTTTCAGCTCTGTGTCTGAATGAGGCTTCCATGGCACACTCAGGTCCTCTGGGTGCAAAGGGCTTGCAGAAACATGTTCTGCATAGACTGATGACTGATGATAATCTCATTTTGTGCGTATAGCAGAGAATATACCAACATCTTCTGTCAGGGTGGATGTTGTGTGGGGGAAAAGTCATAATAAACCTGTTTATTGCAACCCCATTTCCAAAAAAGTTGGGACGTGGTGCAAAATGTAAGTGAAAATAAAATGCAATGATGAGCAAATCATGTAAACCCCATATTTATTGGAAAATAGTACAAAGACAACATATCAAATGTTGAAACGTTTTTTTTAATATATGCCCATTTTGAATTTGATGGCAGCAACAAAAATGTTCCAAAAAAGTTGGGATGGGGGAAACAAAAGGCTGGTAAAGTTGTGTAATGCTAAAAAACACCTGGTGGTTAATTGACAACAGGTCAGTAACATCAATGGGTAGAAAAAGAGCATCTATCATCTATGGTACATAATAACATTAAAAGATTCAGAGAATCTAGAGAAATCTCTGTATGCAAGGGACAAGACTAAAAACTAATATTGGCAGGCTGTGATCTTTGGGTCCTCAGGCCGCACTGCATTAAAAACAGACATGATTCTGTAGAAGAAATTACTGCATAGGCTCAGAAACACTTCTGAAAACCACTGTCTGTGAAAACAGTCTGTCACTGCAACCACAAATGCGGGTTAAAACTCTAAAACGCAAACCAGGAACCAGAAACACTACCACCTTCTCTGAGCCTGAGCTCATTTAAAATGGACTGAGGGGAAGTGGAAAAGTGTAGCCAGTATTCATGATGGGATAGGGGGGCATTAGTGCACATGGCATGGGTGATTAGCACATCTGTGAAGGTGCCATTAATGCTGAATGATATATACATGCTTTTTCAACATATGCTGCCATCCAGACGACGTCGTTTTCAGGGAAGACCTTGATTATTTCAGCAAGACAATGACAAACCTTACATTCTGCATGTATAATAACAGCATTGCTCCGTATTAAAAGAGTCCAGGTGCTAAACTGACCTGCCTGCAGTCCAGACCTCTCACCACTGATAACATTTGGCACATTATAAAATGAAAAATATGATAAAGGAGACCCTGAACTGTTGAGCAGCTGAAATCCTATAATCAAACAAGAACAGGAATACATTTCACTCTCAAATCTACAGCAGTGTCTCCTCAGTTCCCAAATGCTTACAGAGTTGTTAAAAGAAGAAGTGATGAAACACAGTGGTAAACATGCCCCCGTCCCAACTTTTTTGGAACGTGTTGTTGATATCACATTCAAAATGGGAACATATTTTTCAAAAAACAATAAAATTTCTCTGTTTCAACATTTGATGTTGTCGTTGTAGTTTCCGTATGGTTTGCATGATTTGCATAACATTGCATTCTATTTTTATTTACATTCTGCACAGCGTCCCAACTTTTTTGGAAATGGGGTTGTATATGAACCTCCCATTTGCTTAGGCAGCATTTGTTAAAAGGAGCCAATGTTAGTTTAGCCACACCTGGTTATAAGATAAGTGCTTCTATGCAAAACCTGTTAGGCAGCGTTGTTCCTGGTTTAAACAGCCCTCAGACTTTTAACACTGACAGGATAATTATTACACAACTGGTTTCACAACCACATTACAAAAGGTCATGCTCTAAAGTGAGGGTCTGGCCAAGGCCGTTAAGCAGGGTTGCCAGTTGCCTCAGCCCTGTAAAACTCCTGGACACTCAATCAGTGGCTTGATTTTTTTTACTTTAGCTGTTCTCAAGCAGAAGTCAGTTCAGCTTCAGAAACTAATCTCAGTTATCATGTCGAAGTCCTGGCTAAACATGTTATAAAACATTGAATACAAATGGCTTGACTGGATAACAAGGACATAAAGTGTCACTGATGCAAAGCACCAGCATGTAGTACCCCATAGGACATCCTGCTGGCCTGGATGTTCATAGAAAACAGTAGAAAAGTTAGTAGCTCCCCCTTGTGGACAATCTTGTAAAACGTATGTGAGTGAGTGAGTGAGTGAGTTACAAGCCAGAGAAAAAGATTTGCCTCTAAAAAGAAGCACATTAAACTTCATAAGAAATACTAACATATGAACATGCTTGGTTGTCCATTTATGTGCAGGAATGGAATTTAATGTTTTCCTGGACAGGCAAGCAAAACCTGGACAATCCAGGGAAATCCTGATCAGGTAGCAACCCAACTTAAAGCTTCACATATATTGTTAGGGTTAAGATATCCACCTGATAATGGCTAGTGTGAGTATACATAGGAAAAAATATCCGGACATGGATATTAACTGTACACTGTAGGTACATTAAGCTAATTTCTAGGTGTCAGAAGATGTTCTCGTTTGACCTGCTGCTGGTTTTAGCTAACAAACTAGCTACAGATGTTTCTCACGGACTAGCTAGCTGTGGTTGAGATGGGTGGTCAACTTATTGGCTATTTGTGAAGGAAATTGAGTATAATGTATCTTGGTATGTTTCATTATATCTAGCTAACTAACATTAACTAAATTGGCGACAATTATTGTGTTTTGTTGTGAATTCTAGTTAGCTCTAGTGGAGAATGGCCAAAACAAGGCCTGATAACTGTAGGTCTTAATCCAGAAAGTGTCTCACAACATGATGCTTACCTCATTTTATCAATGTTGTAAGTGTTGGTTTAAACAACTTATAATGAATAAACTAAATAAGAAACATACTTCACTTCACTTTTCCAGTCCATTTTAAATGAACTCGGGCCCAGAGAAGGTGGCAGCATTTCTAAATCCTGTTTATGCACAGTTCCTTCTTTGCGTTTTAGAGCTTCAACTTGCATTTGTGGATGCAGCGGCAAACTGTGTTCACAGACAGTGGTTTTCAGAAGTGTTTCTGAGCCCATGCAGTGATTTCCACTACAGAATAAAACTTCTCAGTTTCGACATTTGATATGTTGTCTTTGCACTATTTTCCAATAAATACAGGGTTTAAATGATTTGCACATCATTGCATTTTGTTTTTATTTACATTTTGCACAGCGTCCCATTTTTTGGAAATGGGATTATAATTAATTAATGGTATGTAATGTTTTATATTTTCTTTAATTTTTCAAAACTGCTCCTGACTGCATATTTGGGTGACGGACCACTCTCATCCTAGCAGTGACACTGACATGTTAAAACTCCAGGAACAGCCCTCTGTGATTCACTTGTTCCAGCATCACAGGACATGCCTGGTCATCCCAGATAATGTGTGGTCAACCACCTTTCCTGTTGATCATTTTCTAATACACTTGTGTCACAAATTGCACAGCAACAGATGGACTGTACACCCATATCATGGTCCTGTAAGGTGGATGGAGCTCATGAAGTGGACAAGGAGTGGAAATACAAGGGAAACATTTCTTATAGAATGGATGGTCAGTGCATGAAGCCAGGGACAGATCATGGAGCCTTTGGAGGTCCCCACCTCCCCATCACACACTCTGATGACAATGCATCTGTAAAAATACCAACAAAAACAGAAATACTAGAAAAAATGAAATTCACTTAAGAAAATGAATATAAGCCACTTGGTTTGAAGACCCACAAGACCCCTGGAAGTCAGAGGCCCCTGGGCACTGGCTCCACTGACATGGCCAGTAATCCATCCCTGCATGAAGCTTATGGGAAGGCGCCTTGGAGAACCCCTTTGCACAATAACATTCACCTTAATAGTGTCTTGAGAATTAAAGCCTTATCTCCGGGAGGGCTGAGCTCCTGTTAATAGCAGAAGTTCAAACAAACTTTACTGCAATGTTAACTATCTAGACTCAGCGTGACCACAAATGCGGAACCAAAACTGCCCAACAGTTTCGCTAAAAACATCATTGTGTTCATACTATCTTTCTATTCTTTACAGGGGAATTCCATCCAATTTTTTTCTAAATTTCTGCATAATTAAATGGCTTAGATGGCTAAACAAAGTTATTCAGATGAATTTGATGTATTAGAGAAAGTCAGAATTGTTCACAGTGGACGTCTGGAAGGTTTATTGCCTTTAAGTCTGGCTTTACACTGTGAAATTTACATGCAATTACATGCTTAAAACCTACTAACAAAAAACTAATTTTTACTTGAATTCCACAATGTAAAGCATCCTGCAACCTACTTGAAACTCAGTCGCAACAGTTGCAATAGTTTTAACTTTGTGAAACAACCAGTCAGAATGCTGACAGTGCATCACATGATCCATGTTGAACATCGTCATTTCAAATTGTTAATGTGACTGGATCAATGAACAAGAAAATAAAACAGAAGGTGGTTTGTTGGACGGTTACAAATAAGATCCCACTGATTGTCACTTTTCTAGTTTTTTTGTAAAGTTACTTACAGTTTAGTTCTAGATCATTTTTTAAAATCATGTGAGTGAGTGAGTGAGTGGGTGAGTGAGTGTGGGTGGGTGGGTGGTATGTCCCTTTAACCCACATAAAACACTGAATACCTGTCTTGTAGCTCCAACTTGCTGGCTCCAAAATTATCCAGCCAATAGCAGTTCTGTGGTCAGAAACCGACCACTGATGAAGAGCTAGAGATGAGCTACAGTCTCTAACTGCACACCAGCAAGGTGGAGCTACAACAGAGGGGTTTCTGATAAAGTGGCCAGTGAGTGTAAAGTAGGCACAGCTTGAAGATGATACCAGAACAGTCCTGAGAGAAGCTCGCGTTAAAGTCATACAATTATTTATTAGGGAGAAATGCTCTGTGGTGCAGTTAACAAGGTCAACATAGGTTTGAGCCAAATAATCAGTTTTCAAATAGAAATTATTCATAAATTTTATTAACCATCTGTAAATACTACACTCTAAGAATAAAGGTTAATCTCAGTACCTTTAGTCAGGGAACATAACTGTACCATAATCCACTGAAATGATATGTTCTAAGCCGCACTGACTCCACACACCCCGTCTCGTCTCCAGGCTTTTAGTTCACTCTTCTGTTTTAAAACATTCGGTTATGAAAAGGTATGAAAATACATAGTTTTCACCTGGAAAAACTGATTTAAGGTTCACAATCAGACCCTAAAACCACTGTTGTACCTTTGAGGGAACATTTACATTGTTTGTACCTTGATAAATGCAAAATATACCTGCACAGAACCGTAAACATTCTTTAGCTTTCTATTTATAATTGTTTATATTGTTAACTGCTCACTATCCATGTGTAAAATAAACCAGTACCTCATGTGCAAAACTCCATGTGAATTTTGGGAAAATATCCTTACAGTGTAGCTTTATATTTATTTATAATTCTTTATATTGTTCATTTTTTGTGAAGAATAGAGTTTATATTTTTTATCTTATTTTTTATTTTTAGTATTATACCTATTGTCTATATAGTAACAAGTAACAAACTGTAAAAAAACTTAAGTACTTAAAGTTAATTAGTTGCTTGTTAATTCTCTTCTTGCTACTTCATCTATTTTTTCCTGAGTGTCTTGCTCTCCCTTTGCCGCTGTAACATTGAGAATTTCCCTGTTGTGGGACTAATAAAGGATCTTATCTTATCAGTGTATGCAACTGGTTCCGTCTCTTTCTGAACAGACATGCAGAAATAAAACGCCAACAGAAAAGCAGAGAAAAGCAGGAGGTTGTCTGGTCTCATTTGAACGTTCTCGTTCTTCGGCTCAGATGGAACTGGAAGAGCTCTCTGTGTCTCTGTGGAACACAAACACAAAACAATTCATTAGACAGTGAAAGACAACAATTTCCAGCACCGGAAAACAACAACAATTCTGAAATTTAGCCACAGGTGTAGATTGATGGGGTGGGCGTGTCCCCTTTCATTTTCAGAGCAGGGAGAATTCTCCCGCCTCTCCACCCCCAAAAATAATTGGCTCTCAACACATCCTGACTTTGCTTTATAACAGTGTTGTTATTGCTTTTGTTTTTTTCAATTTGACCTGAAACTATATTTATTTTAAATCTTAACTTTTTAAAATAACTACAGCTTAAACAGGGAGGATCTTTGGTGTGAGAGGTTTATCTTATATACAGTCTTTGCTTTGGTTTAAATCCATATTATTTGACACGTCTTTACATCTCTGTGCACAGACTCATGGGAAGTGCAGTCCATATTGAAGTGCACATATTCATACCTATGTTTCTGTTGCTGATCACAGGGAGATTGATTCAAATGTAATTACAGTAATTTAGTGTTTAAAGTTAGAAAGTTTGGGATATTTAATAACCGTTGAATGTCACACTCCTAATGTAACATATCGCTGCTGTCGGAACAAAACCTTGTATCTCCATTTTTGTCGTTTTTCAGTTTTTGACATAATTTGAAAATACCCATAGTCCTATATATTGTGTGTAAATTCCATGATAAATGGACCAACAAAAAACGTCGTACACACCTTCAACACTCAGGTATGTCGTAATTTGAGTGTTGATAGCAGGAATGAAGCAGGTGTACATTCCTCCATCAGCCTTCGTCACACTGCCGAGTTTGATGGAGAAGTTTCCTTTTGTCCACTCAGCTGGAAAACTTTCAACTCGGCCTCTGAACGTTGCGGCCTGCTCATCTAACGACGCTCTGCTGTTGATGATGTCGTACACAGTGATGCTGTCTCTGAATCTCCAAAACACAGTGACTTTATCTTGCAGCGCCTTATTACTGTTTGAACATGGTAAGATGACGGCGTCTCCCACAAAAGCTTCAATCTCCTGCAGAGACACTGAAAGAGACACCAAAACACACACACACACACACACACACACACACACATCATCGGTGGGGTGCCGGAGCCTATCCCAGCTGTCATCGGACAGAAGGCAGGATACCAAAACACACATATAATCCAAATTATTTAGGCCCCATTTGGCTACATGGGTTGATTATTTCTTATGAAACCTCATTGAGGCTCTAGTCCATTAAATATTTGTTTATTGGGGTGTAAAACGTGCTCACCTTTCTGTATGAGCAGCAGGAACACTAAGGGCCAACAGCATCTGAGGAAAAAGTCAGAAAACAAACAGAAGAGTCTGTGAACACATCACAAACCCCAACACGTCATAAAAAACTGCCCCTGCCACAGAACATACTGCGGTTCCTGCTATGCCACGGCACGCTCAGACCCATCAGATGCAAACAGCCTGCAGAAACAGGTTCTGCATAGGCTGATGATAATAATCTCATTTTGTGGAAAACATGTCAACATCTGTACGTTGTTTGGTAGGGCTGGTAGTGATGAAAACACTGTTTATTATTATTTCCTTAGGCAGCATCTGTTAACAGGAGCCAAAGTTTAGCCACTCCTAGTCATGGGATCATATTGTGTTCCTATGCGAAACTAGTTAGGCAGTTTCTCCTGGTTTAAACCGCCCTCAGGCAACGAACACTGACGGGACCATTATTACACAACTGGTTTCACAACCACGTTACAAAAGGTCAAACTACAGTGAAGGCCCAGGCAAGGCCGCTGAGCAGGGTTGCCACCTCGGCCCTGTGAAACTCCTGGACGCTCAATCAGTGGCTTGACTCTTTACTCAATTCAGTGGATGGGCAGCATTTCTCACAATGCAGTCTGAGGTAGACAGACTGAATCTCAGTCATCACACTGAGGTCACCAGCAGTGCACCATTCCCAAACAACTGTCCCAACACTGAGGGCGATCTGAACTAATCAGATTCATTCTTTGTATACAAATAGTTTGGCTGGGAAAAAGGAAGCAGTTCAAACTTCACAAGAAAAGCCAACATATGAAAATAACTGGACATTTTGAGTCCAGGAATGGAATTCATTTTTTTCCTGGATAGGCAACAGACAATCTGGACAATCCTGAGATTCTGGACAACTTAAAGCTGTTGTGCATATACGTGAGTAAGATAGAAAGTTGGTTTTGGCTAGTGTGCATATACAAAGGAAAACACTTCAGTAGTCCAATATGGACTTTAAACACATTTTAAACACTCTCAAGTGCAAATAAACAACAATTTTGCTAGTTTCAGCTACTAAGTTAGCTAAGTAGTTACACAGGTTTCTCACAGACTGAGATGGTATGACCAACCTGTATAAAAGACATAAAGGACTGGCTGTCGAGTAACTTTCTCCTTCTAAACTCGGATAAAACAGAGGTTCTGCTTCTTGGTCCAAAAGCAGCTCGAAACAAACTGTCTAATTTAACACTTAAACTTAACGATTTCTCAGTTGCATCAAGCTCATCTGTAAAAAGCCTTGGTGTCATTATAGACCCTGATCTGTCCTTCGACGCACATATAACTAATATTACTAGAACAGCCTTCCTGCATCTCCGTGATATTGCTAAATTGAGAAATGCATTATCTCTACAGGATGCAGAAAAGTTAGTTCATGCATTTATTACCTCAAGGCTAGATTACTGTAATGCCCTGCTGGCTGGATGTCCCAGCAAAAGCCTTAACAAGCTTCAGTTGGTCCAGAACGCTGCAGCCAGAGTTCTTACTAGAACCAGAAAGTTCGACCATATCAGCCCAGTTTTATCAACCCTACACTGGCTACCAGTTAAATTTCGGATTGATTATAAAATTCTAGTACTGACTTATAAAGCTCTAAACGGACTCGCCCCGCTGTACCTGAGTGAACTTCTCTCCCACTATGAACCATCACGCCTACTTAGATCACAAGGTGCTGCTCACTATTAGTACCTAGAACTAATAAAGTTACGTCAGGGGGGAGAGCTTTCTCATACAAAGCCCCCCAGCTTTGGAATAATCTTCCTGTTAATGTTCGGGACTCAGACACTGCCTCAGTCTTTAAGTCTAGGCTAAAAACGTACTTGTACAGTCAAGCCTTTGGTAATTAGTTTTCCCTGTTAGTTCTATACCTGCCAGAGTCTCTGCTAACACTGTAATTTGTGATCGGTCACCCATTACAGAACTGACTCTCTGTGTGTTTTCCTTTCTTTTCTTCGCCGAGTTGAACAGCTGCCCATCCTGTATGTCTGATGCTGCTGCCTCTTCTGCCTCAATCGGGTGCCACTGCTCGCCAGCCCTCTGGACCGGGTTACCAACATTGAGCCTCTTGCTGTACAACGCCGTACAAACCTGACCCTCACAACCTGACCCCACTGATACTGCTGCTGTTGCTGCATGAACTATTCAAAATTATTCACTTGAACCAATCAATCATTCAAACTAATTCAAATTAATCAATCAGCCATTGCAGAACTGACTCTGTGTGTTTTTCCTTTCTTTCTTTCCTTTGCCGAGTTGAACAGCTGCCCATCCTGTGCGTCTGATGCTGCTGCCTCTTCTGCCTTGATCGGGTGCCACTGCTCGCCATGCAAATCTCACCCCCACAACCTGACCCCACTGAGGCTGCTGCTGCTGCATGAACTAAACTATTCAAATTAATTGTTTGCTCCACCTCTTTCCCTGTTTTTGTACTATAATACTTTAAACTAACAATGTTTACTATCCGGTGTCGACCAGAGGAGGATGGGTTCCCCTTCTGAGTCTTGGTTCCTCTCAAGGTTTCTTCCTGTTTCTCTTAGGGAGTTTTTCCTTGCCTCTGTCGCCACTGGCGACGCTCATGGGGGCTTGGACCCGGATTTCTTTCTGTAATGCTGATTTCCTTGTAAAGCTGCTTTGTGACAACACCTGTTGTAAAAAGCGCTATATAAATAAACTGAGGGGAATTCCCAAAACAAGGCCTGATAAATACAGATAAATCTTTAACCACATAGTATCTCACACGAGAACCTTGTTCTTTTACCTCATACAGGGTGCTTACCTCATTTTCTCCATGTCATATGTGTAAATTTAAACACCTTATACTGTATAAAACAAAAATCCTGTGGTCGCCAAATACTTATTCTCTCAAACTGTTAAATGGCGCATGCACAAATATGCAAATTAAACCCAGAGGAACCCTGCTGTTCTACACTTGGTCCAGCACCACAGAACCTGCCCTGATCATGATCATGAACAGTGTGTGGTCTGTTGCTGTCCTGTTATATTTAAGTTTTACACACATTTAACACACCTGTATCCCAAACTGTGCAGTGGGAGATGTGCTACAGTCTGTAACTGTAATGTTGGTGGACCTAAAAGGTAGATGGAGCTCATAAAGTGGACAGAGAGGAAATACAGAGTAAAAGTCTCTAATAAAGTGGGCGGTCAGTGTATGATGTGTATAGAATAGCAGAATGGAGAACGTCTTTGCTCAAGAACCGTCACCTAAAGGATGTATTGAGTATTAATGTCTCCAGGGCTGAACTAAAGCGGACAGAAAGAAGGTCAAGCAGCACAAAGACTGTAGAAACGTCAGTGTTCTCAGTACTTTTGGCCCAAACACAACCTGAAGAACGTCATCTCCACTGGAGAGCAGTGTGGCAATGGTGTGGGATTGAGTCCAGCAGAGGTTCCTTGCTCTAGTACACCAGCTAAACCTGGCAAATAAGAGATGAGTTGAATCAGGAAAAGCAACAAGTTGTGCTGGAATCCAGCCCTCCAGGACTGGCGGTAAAGAGCCAGGCAAGTTCACATTTTTATTTATTTTTTTATTCCTGTTTTATCACTGAACTTGAGCTTCCCTAAATAACCATCAGTGCACTCCAGCTATCTTTGTACTGTTTAAAAGGGGAATTCCATCCAAATTTTCAAAACTTTAACATAATTACACTGTTAAGACGTCGTTCAGAGTGGTTTCACTCACTTCAAACTCAGCCGCAGCAGTCTCAGCTTCATGAAACGCCCAATCAGCATGCTGATAATGCATCATGCGATCCATGTCAAATGATAGAATTTAAAACGATTGATTTAAGTGGATCAAAAGACAAGAAGGTAAAACAGGAGGTGGCCTGTTGGACAATAAAGATTGACTTTTGCCATTTTGCTAGTTTGTCAGTTGAAATCAAATCAAGGATTACAACCATACACAGTATAACATGCAGTGAAATGCTTATGTGACTGTCCAAATGTACAACAGAAAAATATAAGAACATAAAAAATGGTAGAAGAGTATAAAATATAAAAAATATTAAAATCTGTTGTCGTTTCCCAACCAGGCTGTGGTGCTTCCAGTCAGGATGCTCTCGATGGTGCAGGTGCAAAACCGTGGAGGGTGGTTTAAAGTCTCTCAAGCATCTAAGGTGGTGAATATACTTCTTCACCTCGGTGTTGGTGGGGGAGAACCATGACAAGTCGTGGGGCACTGATGAGATATATATATATATATATATATATATATATATATATATATATATATTTGCACAACACATTGCAAATGTTTTGAATTAGCCTTTTTGCTTTTTTTTTTACATTTTTGAAAGTGTGCTGTGTATATGGTATCACTTACTGTAACACATTAAAAACACAACACTAAAAAAAA
The DNA here is from genome assembly GCF_904425465.1 of Colossoma macropomum. Classification (NCBI taxonomy): domain Eukaryota; kingdom Metazoa; phylum Chordata; class Actinopteri; order Characiformes; family Serrasalmidae; genus Colossoma; species Colossoma macropomum. Next base: position 2,036 of record NW_023495275.1, on the reverse strand, counting down.
AAAATTCAGTGCATTTATATGAGGTGTCTTTCATTGTCTCTAGTCTGCATGTCTGCCTGTTGCTTAGTCCAAAGACTGCAGTGATTTCTGTGTTCTCAGTTTCTCTCTGCAGTGTGAATAACAAAAACAAATAAATAGGTTGAATACATAAAGTTGAATAAAGTATCATACACGGATGGACGGATAGACACACACTGTGCAAATGACATGCAAATTAGACAAAATACAGTTTAACCTCTTAAAATCTCAGGCTTATTATTATATACTAAGGCTTATGATTCCATAACTACAGGGACATCAATGCAAACTGGCTGAGCTATTCTTAGTTTACAAAAGTGTGTAATAAACCTGCTGTGAACTGAAAGGAAACGTCGCCATCTAGTGGACTGAATGAAGTTTAAACCTGAACAGAAAAACATCAATTTTACACCATTTCTGCTTAAAGGAATCTTTGAGATGTAAACAGAGATTCAGAGAGGTTTGGTGTGAAATGGTTCAGATGTCTTTACAGTGGTGGTGATAGGAACCAGGGGTCGCCATGACTACAACACAAATATAGACATTTTATTTACTATCCAGAACCACCAGTGAACCTACACGTAGAGATGTTATGCTCGATACCAGAGCATCGAATCAGTGTCGACACTTCGTGCTGTGAATTATATCGATACAATGATTCGGTGCCTCGCTTCAAAATCTGGAGTCACGAGATAACTGCCAACGAAGCTTCATTACGTCACTTAAACCGATTCAGATACCTCAGGCTTCTTCCATGGGGTTAAACCGTTGAACTCCAAAAGCGGTTTCTGTTGTTTTCAGTTGTCATATTTCTAATATTTTCTACATTGTTCCTGCATTGTTTGTACACTGATCCATAAATAAAAAAGACATCTATAATTGGCCTATTTTGTGTGTCTGAAGCCATTCATGCCCACTTACCTGAGTGACACGTACATGGACAGAAAACATCACAAAGATGAATTAAACAGATCCATCATGGAGGCTCGAGAAAGAGACCCAGGCCTCAAGTATGGGATCACTTTTATTTAGCTAGCCAAAATAAAGTGAGATGTACAACATGTGACCAAATGCTATCATACTCAAATAACACCTTTTTAATGCTTCTTGACATCATTATAATAATTTCCATTACAACAAATATTACAATATGACTTTTCATGACTTGGGAAGTTTACGATGTATGCATGACAAGAAGACAAAGTTATATTTAATACGAAAATAATTTGTCACTGGTATATTTATTTAATGTTCAAGTGATCAAATTAACACACTTGTGTTGTAGTAAAGGTTTATTTGTGTGAATAAGCCTCAACGACAATGTGACAATCAGGTAGTGTAGGAAATTGAACTGGACAGTAGATGGCAGCATGGAGCCAGGTGTCAAATGCTTCAAAACGCTGAACCATTTTCCGATACAGTTGGTTCAACTGTGTTGATGCTTCGAAAAGCTTCGTAACGGCCATCACTACCTACACAAGTCTTCTGAGTTTTATAATGAATGTTGATGATGGTGATCAAATGGAAGAATAAGCATTCGTTAGTGACTACTTCCTCACAACACCCTGTATGGATCTCTCCACCATGAATGAACTTAAAAACACATTACTGAAAGACTTTGTTTCCATCTTAACCATTTATTATGCAGGAATTCACAGAAATCTGTGGAATATCTCTTCAACCTGCAACACCGAACACACGGTTTGAGATTGTAAACTAGCATGCTGTAGAATTATTTTAGGGGAAAGTAAGTAGTTGTAGTAGGTGTAGTGGAGGCTCTTTAGACATGTTAGTATCCATTTCCCGTCTTTGCTCAAGAACACAGCTTCAGAAATCACAAAACCAGTACCAAAAACAGTCCAAAAGGGCAAAGTCCAGAGTTCAGTTGCAAGTCAACCCTAAATCCAGTCAATGCAGAGCTACACAGCTCAGTAAGCAGACAAACTGGCAATACTTCACAGAGAGCATGTGATGGTGTGGGTCCTTATAAAGGGAGGTAGATATGCCGCCCATTGATT